>NC_135867.1:26143141-26335641 GCF_031162955.1 Sander vitreus
AATGCATCTTTTTGTTGGCATAGGCTATGTCATTAGAGTGGCCAGTGTTTCTGATAAATGTATTTAAAATACAAAATTGTATTTTGTCATTTGTATTTGATGGACTTGATAGAATGGCTTTGTATTTTCGATCTAATATCTAATATTTTAGTGTACTGTATTTTTGTATTTAAAAAAATTCTGAAAACACATTCCCCGTAACTGTCTACGCGATGACGTCACATTATCCAAATATTAGCCATGAGACTGGAGCATGAGGTGGGTGAAAGGTGCTGGTTGGTATATATTTCACAATAAAAAGGCTACATAACAGTTTGTAACACTGGCCGTTATAGTCAAGTGTTCATTTTTGACTAGTGAAGAAAGTGAGATTCAGACTATTTCCCTAATTATCAAGTAAAGGCCTCGGTGGTTGAGACCAGGGGCGTCGGACTGGGGGGAAAAAGGAGACTGAGTACCCAGGGCCCTCATGTGAGGAGGGCCCAAAAAGATGCTAGAATGAATAGCTGTGGATGCGCCGAGAAAATGGCCCATAGAAAATGCCTTTCTACAGGGCCCAGAATTTTGTGCTACGGCCCTAGTTGAGACAGAAACAGAAACCTGATGCAACCATGTAGTCCCAGAGCAGATTACCTCTTGTGGGGTTCCTTGTTATGCTGACAGGTTTGATTTCTAACTGACTGATATAACCTATTGCAGGGTCCTCAACGTTTTTTAGGACAAGGACACCAAACTTGAAAGAGAGGACCCCCTACTAATATTATATAAAATGAAGTTGCATGTTAAACTGGGCCTACAATAACATGTAGGGTGACCTAAGGCTTATACACATACCTTTTTATGGTGCATACAATACTAAGCTAATACAATAATAATGATTTACATATTCATATATCATCATGTTTAATGTCAAACATACATGTGGAAAGCACAGTGAATCCATAAGCTTACCTGTATCTGTGGATGGCTACCTTAGTGGCTACCTTATGTGGTGGAATTTCCAGAAACACCATATTGTGGTATGATGAGACTAAAGGGAAAGGTCCGACAACATCAGGTCATTCACAGGTCACAGGTCAGGGGACAAGAACATTCGGCCAGTCTCTATTAACCAAACCTGCTCATGGATAATTATGTTCATCTTGCTACAGATTCAGGTAATCTAGGCAGCTGTATGATAAGAGAATGTTTTGTCTCAGGACTGTCTCCTTTTGGAGGTCAGAGGGCCAGCCACATTGTAGCCTACTTCCCAGAGAGAGAGAGAGAGGCTAAACTAGGCTTCAGCATCTGTGTAACGTGTCCAGCATGATTATAAATACTCCTTCAGAGGACAGGAACTTCAGAGAGTTGGACGGCACTGCACAATAACACATTGTGGTTAAAATGTACTGCCTGCTTAATTGTCTCCTCAATTGAGTGTTCATTAAATGCTTCTATGTAATTCATCAAGTTCTCCTGAACTTTCCTCACGTATGCGAAATGAGTTTTTAGGTCAGTAAGCGTATCATCAATGCTAGGTTGTTGTTGTTGTCTTTTATGAATATGCTCATGTATCTTTGCTAATAATATGTTGGATTCATGTTAATGTACAGTACTGTGCAAAAGTTTTAGGCAGGTATGAAAAAATGCTGTAAACTAAAAATGCTTTCAAAAATGGAAGTGTTAATAGTTTATTTTCATCAATTAACAAAATGCATTGAATGAACAGAAGAGAAATCTAAATCAAATCGACATTTGGTGTGACCGTCCTTTGCCTTCAAGACAGCATCAGTTCTTCTAGGTACACTCGCACACAGTCTTTGAAGGAACTCGGCTGGTAGGTTGTTCCAAACATCTTGGAGAACTAACCACAGATCTTCTGTTGATGTAGGCTTCCTCAAATCCTTCTGTCTCTTCATGTTATCCCAGACAGACTTGATGATGCTGAGATCAGGGCTCTGTGGGGGCCATGCCATCACTTCCAGGACTTCTTGTTCTTCTTTACACTGAAGATAGTTCTTAATGACCTTGGCTGTATGTTTGGGGTCGTTGTCCTGCTGCAGAATAAATTTGGGGCCAATCATACGCCTCCCTGATGGTACTGCATGATGGATAAGTATCTGCCTGTATTTCTCAGCATTGAGGACACCATTAATCCTGACCAAATCTCCAACTCCATTTGCAGAAATGTAGCCCCAAACTTGCAAGGAACCTCCACCATGCTTCACTGTTGCCTGCAGACATTCATTATTGTACCGCTCTACAGCCCTTTGGCGAACAACCTGTCTTATGCTACAGCCAAATATTTCAAATTTTTAATCATCAGTCCAGAGCACCTGCTGCCATTTTTTTGCACCCCAGTTCCTATGTTTCTGTGCATGGTTGAGTCGCTTGGCCTTGTTTCAATGTCGGAGGTATGGCTTTTTGGCTGCAACTCTTCCATGAAGACCACTTCTGCCCCAACTTCTCCGGACAGTAGATGGGTGTACCTGGGTCCCACTGGTTTCTGCCGGTTCTGAGCTGATGGCACTGCTGGACATCTTCTGATTTCGAAGGGAAATAAGCTTGATGTGTTTTTCATCTGCTGCACTAAGTTTCCTTGGCCGACCACTGCGTCTACGATCCTCAACGTTCCCTGAGTTTTTGCAAGTGTACCTATAAGAATTGATGCTGGTTTGAAGGCAAAGTGTAGTAACACCAAATATTGATTTGATTTAGATGTTTTTTTGGTCGCTCACTTTGCATTTTGTAAAATGATAAAAATTAACAATCATTATTTATATTTTTGAAAGCATTCTTAGTTTACAGCATTTTTTCCACACCTACCTAAGACTTTTGCACATAAGACATATTTTAATTGTGCCAGCTCCACCAACTGAGCTATCTGGGCGCCGCCCTAGGTTACATTTAATGTAAGGAATTATTTATATCCTAGCTATAACATGTAGATCCAAATGCCAACAGTATTATTGGGTGGCTCTCCTTAAACCTTCATAATTGTATGTGTAGGTAGATGAGGGTGGAGCATGGGAGCCAGATAGGAATAGGTACTGTACATGTACTATAGTGTTTGTCCTTCCTAACTCCCTTAACCCTGTTATTTACTCTCATGGCCAATTCCCCAAGGAACACCTGAGGAAGGCCAAATTTTGGGCCGAAACGTTGTGTGCCTGATTCTGCACTGTTAAATATTTTTGTGGAGCATTTAACTGTTGTGCGGACTTTTTTGAACAATTCCCCAAGGATGCATGGAACTGCACCCATTTATAAAATGTAAACCACACTACGACCACATTAATAAACAAGTATATTTAAATATAATATAATTCAAGAATTCAACCTTCGAAACAAATCTATTCTGCTTATCAACTAAATACAGTACATACTAGGGTTAGGGTTACTTAGTTTGACTTCTCTTATTTTTTTCCCTAATCATGCATGCATCAGTACGTTTGTTGTGACTGATACTTTTCCTGTTGTGGGTGTAAAAGACATTGCAGCCTCTAGTGGCTGCTAGTGGGAATTTTACCTGTAGGGTTGTTTTAAAATGTACTGGGTTTTAAAGTTTACAAAGGTAGTAGAAATAAAAAGCACAGAATTTTAGGACCATACTTTGAGGACAGAGAAAAAGAGATGACCAAGCAGTGAGCACAATCATTCTTTTTATATATTCCTTTTCACCACCATTGGGGGGTCAATTCTTAAAGGTCCTATGACATGCTGCTCTTTGGATGCTTTTATATAGGCCTTAGTGGTCCCCTAATACTGTATCTGAAGTCTCTTTTATATAGGCCTTAGTGGTCCCCTAATACTGTATCTGAAGTCTCTTTTATATAGACCTTAGTGGTCCCCTAATACTGTATCTGAAGTCTCTTTTATATAGACCTTAGTGGTCCCCTAATACTGTATCTGAAGTCTCTTTTATATAGACCTTAGTGGTCCCCTAATACTGTATCTGAAGTCTCTTTTATATAGACCTTAGTGGTCCCCTAATACTGTATCTGAAGTCTCTTTTATATAGGCCTTAGTGGTCCCCTAATACTGTATCTGAAGTCTCTTTTATATAGGCCTTAGTGGTCCCCTAATACTGTATCTGAAGTCTCTTTTATATAGGCCTTAGTGGTCCCCTAATACTGTATCTGAAGTCTCTTTTATATAGACCTTAGTGGTCCCCTAATACTGTATCTGAAGTCTCTTTTATATAGGCCTCAGTGGTCCCCTAATACTGTATCTGAAGTCTCTTTTATATAGGCCTTAGTGGTCCCCTAATACTGTATCTGAAGTCTCTTTTATATAGGCCTTAGTGGTCCCCTAATACTGTATCTGAAGTCTCTTTTTATATAGGCCTTAGTGGTCCCCCTAATACTGTATCTGAAGTCTCTTTTATATAGGCCTTAGTGGTCCCCTAATACTGTATCTGAAGTCTCTTTTATATAGGCCTTAGTGGTCCCCTAATACTGTATCTGAAGTCTCTTTTATATAGGCCTTAGTGGTCCCCTAATACTGTATCTGAAGTCTCTTTTATATAGACCTTAGTGGTCCCCTAATACTGTATCTGAAGTCTCTTTCCCGAAATTCAGCCTTGGTACAGAATTACAGCCACTAGAGCCAGTCCCACAATGAGCTTTCCTTAGGATGTGCCATTTCTGTGTCTGTAGCTTTAAATGCTATTGTGGAGGAGAGAGGGGGGGGCAAGGTGGAGGGTGGGGGTGTGGCCTTGACCAACTGCCATGCTTCGCTCCTTTGAAAGCCATGATGTCTCTCTCTTTCTCATGGGCGGGCCAAATTCTCTGGGCGGGCAAAGCAGAGAAAGGGGAGGTAACCTTTCTCCTTATGACATCATAAAGGGAAGATTCCAGATCGGCCCATCTGAGCTTTCATTTTCTCAAAGGCAGAGCAGGATACCCAGGGCTCGGTTTACACCTATCACCATTTCTAGCTACTGGGGGACCATAGGCAGGCTGGGGGAACTCATAGTAATGTTAAAAAACCTCATAAAGTGACATTTTCATGCCATGGTACCTGTAATGTAAACGTTAACCTGGTGCATTATAAAAACTATTTGAGGGTTGCGTCTTGCTTGTACAATTTACAACATAGGATTCTCTCTGAGAATCTCTTTTATATCCAAGCAATACTGGTATTTTAGCTGAAATTTCCCTAACCTAACTGATATTGAATCAGAAATTTAATCGAATTGGGACCTTGTGATTCGGAATCAAATCGATTCGGAAAATCATTGGCAATACCCGGCCCTTCATGGAGGTCAAAGCATTGGCGTAGTAAACTACAGCCTCATGGGGCGCCTGGGTAGCTCACCTGGTAGAACGTGGGCCCCATGTACAGAGGCTTAGTCCTCGCCACAGCGGTTGCAGGTTCAATTCCAACCTGCGGTCCTTTGCTGCATGTCATTCTCTCTCTCTCCTTTCATGTCTAAGCTGTCCTATCAAATAAAGGCCTAAAATGCTAAAAAACAAGAATACAGCCTCACAGAGCTGCAAGCTTAACAGTAAAGAAGAACCTTGTGCCCCTCCCAGTATCATCAGCTTTGTTGGGTTATGTGATCACCTGCAAGGGTTGGACTTAATTGCTCCATTGCAGATTTGATCACGCAATGGCGCAACTCTGTTTTCGTCAAGGTTGGCTTGCATACTTGTTTGTCTTCACCGTGTTTATGTTAATCATAGACATAGTTGGGCATTTTAACATGGGAGTCTATGTGCACTTACTCCCTTTTGGAGCTGGCCTCAAGTGGCCACTCGATGAACTGCAGTTTCGACCATTTCTGTGTCATTTCTTAGCACCGTTTGACTACGCACCCTTGCCCAATAGCAACCGGAAGAGGAAGAATGTGTGTCTGAGGGAAAAACACAGGACTTTCACCCTGGAGACCGCAGATCGTTTCCCGCGTGTGACGTTTGCTTTCCCCGTTGTTGTTTTCCTTAACCCAACTGTCCGTTCTTCTTTTCCTAATCCCAACCGGTTCTTTTCCTTTTTTATAATTCAAATATCATTATTTATTAGAATCTATATATATTATATTATAATCGTTATTCTACATTCTACAACGTGGGTTTTACGCCACTCTGTCCGTAGGTGGCACCCGCGCGGAGTCAAACGTTTAGCTCCGCCAACAATTAGCCCAACCCCAATCTGCGTACTGCAGTCAGGTGCAATTGCCAAAGGTTGCCAGTTGGTTACAACCGAACTCTACTTCGCTTCCATATAGAGTCAACCAGGAACAGCGCCACTCTGCCATTGCAACTCACACTGTGTACGTTTTCCATTCTAACTTATATATATATATATAAGTTAGAATGGAAAACGTACACAGTGTGAGTTATATACCAATAACGTTACAGCCGGCAACATTAAATCCATGCTTTAAATTGACTTCATAGACGTGGTGGTTATGTCAAAGCAAGCAACTAATATGCCTTTTTGGAAATGAATACCTCCTCTGATTGCATTTTACTGAGTGTGTTTCTGACTGCGAGTAGCCGTGACTTGGATGTGTGACGTGTCTATGTAATGACAGGTATATTGCTCAGGATCCAAGGTAGCACAGTGTCGAGTATGAAGTAGTTTGGATACGCGGTTCTTGAGAAAGCTGCAAGCAGCAATACCACAGGCCAAGCAATCGGTCCATTCCGACTAGTCTATTACATTCTGAACTAATAAAAAATACACAACCAGCTTGAACAACTTGGAGGTTAAGGGTAGTGCTCCATTTCACTCTCTACTCATGAAACTTTAATCACCTCTGGATGCTATGATGACTCAATTTGATCACATTTATTTTTATTTTGAAAGAACAGTATATAGGCTACATAAAAAAATCCCCTTAATGCCACAGCACAAACAGAGACTAAAACTGAGAAGAACACCTTTTTTGATAACGTCAAATTGTCTTTGTCATAAATACTTCAGACCTGGGGGAGCAGTATTAGCGGTATGTGTGCACCCTCTGTACCCAATTGCCATATTTGCAGCAGGAGAATCACATGCAGGTCCCCTTAAAGAGGGAGTGTGAACAGTGATCCGAATCAGTCAGCTGCACCGTGGACCATGTGTGCAGGCATCCTCCTTCCCTCTCATTCAGCTGTTTTAAAACGACACCTCCCCCCCCCCTCCTTCCCAAATCCCGCTCCTGCTCCGAGTGCAGTCATTTCTAGTGCAGAGAAATGTCCCTGGTGACACTGAGGGATGACGCAGACTCTCTCTTCCTTTTCTCTGTTTCACTACCCCCCCACCAACACCATCTTTTCCCTCTTTTATATGCTCTCTCCTTCCTATTTTGCTCTGGCGCTCCCCCTTTCTCCATTTCCTCTCCCTGTCTCCCTCTCCCCCTCTCCTTTTGCCGTCTCCCCCACCTTTCTCCCCTCCATCTCGCTCTCTCTCCCTCTTTCTCTCTCTCTACTCCGGCACTGCAGTGCTGATTGTGATTGCACACACACACACACACACACACACACACACACACACACACACACACACACACACACACACACACACACACACGCGCGTACACACACACACACACACACACACACACACACACACACACACACACACACAAGCACACACACAGACACACACATACACACACACACACACACACACACACACACACACACACAGGAGCGTAGCTGAGAGGCAAGGACTGCAGCAGCATGCACCAACCGCGGCTGAGCTGTTCGGGGACACGAGGAAGGGGAACTGAGGAGAGAAAATAGTGTGCTATCTCACACCAGCCTACGTGTGCATCTTTGCAGCGGTGGGAACGATGCATTTCAAGAGCAGATAGCTTATGTTATCCGGCCTCCTCTGCACTGCCTCTGCATCCCATTCACCCTGCTCCTCCCACTCCAACTCTTCCTCCTCCTCCTGTCTACAGCATCAGTAGACCGGACTACAGATTGACCGGGACTGGCTAGTGGTGGATGATCAGGTTTGCCCCGGGTGAAAGATTCTTCCGTGGCTATGCTACATCTACACCTTTCCTGATGGCTGGATTGTAATCGACATTTGAAACTAGAAGATAACCCACAACGCGAAAAGGAATCTTGGATGTGTGTGTCATTCTTTACCAGTGTTGTCATTGGCGCATTTTCTCTATTTCGCTGGTTTGTTTTTTGCCTTCTCTGAGACTGGCTAGCAGGCACTGCAGCATCAGGACCGCAAGACCCATGAAGCAGTAGGGCATGAGGACCCAGGGGCGACCCAAAGGAAGGGCTTGAGTGCTTCCATTGCTACCACTGCTGCTGAGGTGCTTATCTTGATTTTTCTTTTTTTTTTCTCCAGAAAAGGGTGTCTGGTGGGGGTTGGGGTGGGTGGTGACAGCACAGGTACCCAGGCCCCTGCAGAGCAGAGCAGAGCGGGTGGCTCTTGCGTAAAGGAGGCAAAGCAGGACGTCCTGTGGGAAAGGGGGGAAGAAGGGCTGGCTCGAGCGTTGGGCTCCTGATGGTGGCTATTTTTGTCTCTCCTAGCTGAGTGATTGGGACAGCGGGTGGAAGAGAAGATGCTGATGGCCCGAGACACAGCGCGGGATGAGGCTCAAAAGCTACACAGGAAGTGGCTGAAGCACCAGGCCTTTATGGCGGAACTGGCCCGCAATAAAGAATGGCTTGCCAAGATAGAACAGGTGAGTGGAGGTGACCAGGGCATGGTGATGGAGGGAGGGAGGGTTGGATGGGGAGGTCAGATAGGCAGAGCAGGTGAGTCGGGGGGTGGGGGGTGGGGGGCAGGCCAAAGAGAGAACATGAGTAATACTGGGTGTGGTGGCAGTAAAATCAAATAGGTGAAAGTGGGAGAGATATCATCACTCAGCTTCCATTTCATCACTTTGCTTGGGGACATCCTGAATTACATTCTCAAGGTTATGTTGCCATAGCAGCTGTGTTGTTCAGGTTCACAGGTGGTGTGATCCCTATGGTTCTCTTGTCTCTGCACAGGGGGTTTGACCACCTGAATTCCATTGCTCAGTTATGTAGGTTACAGTGAATCATATAGAGGACACTTAAACCTTTGCAGCAGTGAAGGCCAAGCACACAGAGAAGGCAGATTCCTTTCATTTCCATGTTGCTATCTGTTAGGCGCGCATATAAAGTCAGTTCACATCATAAAAACATTCTCGGGTTTGCTTCTTTGCCCCAGATTCCCATCATGCTTAGCTTAAGTGACAGAGCACCATCCCATCCACACAGAATGTTCTCCATGCCCTCTGCCTCAGTGAAGCTCAGGTGGGCTCTTGAGATGTAAATTTTTCAATGAGACTCCATTTCTGCTAATGGCACGTTGCATTCAACCGGTTTAAGTCACAAATATATTGCTGCTATTATTCAGAAAAATGTGATTATCAGCTCAGTCACATGGAGCTGCGGATGAGGAGTACTCGTAGAGAATATGAGATGTAAGTGGATTCATCAGTTAGTCGAGCAAAGTTTGCATAAACCAATACTTTTGCTCATAATGTAGGAATGTGCATTGTGGAAAAATGTGTAGTTTATCTGTGGTGTTCAGCACAGTGTAACATCCTTTGGTTGGGGGGAGGGGGTGGGTGGGAATTTAGTTAACCAGGAAGTCCTCTTTTGCATTCAGCTCCCAAGCATCATATGAAAGATAGAAGCCGAACAGAAACATTTTTTTTTTTTTTTGCAGCTGGAATCCTCTAAATTTCCTATTTCTTATAAAATATTTTAATCATTATTTTCTCAGCAGGAAATTAAAGCAGGTTAATGAGCCGATTTCTCATTTTCCTTGCATGCATTTCAGTGGCCAAAAGCTCCGCCATGGCAGAAATCTATCAGCGCACAATGATTTATTGTGTAAAGTGTGTTCTGTCAGCAATGTTTGGGATTATTTCATACTCAGTTTTCGTACTTACACTTAAAATCTAGAAGCAAATGCGTGGCTCCTATCAGTCCTCTACCTGCACCCGTGTAACGGTGTGACTAAAACACATGACAACGTTTAAACGAATATGCTGAATAATGCGATTGCAGGATTGGTGAGGTTTATCAGGCTTTGACCTTGCAAAAATGTATTTACAGTACATCTCTGATAATATCCTGAGAGGTTTTGTTGACATTTCCAAGTGTTTGAATTATTCATTTTTTTATTGAAGAGATTAAGAAATTCATTAGACTGTATAGATTTTTACACATTCATTTTTGTGGCATATACAGTATTAAATATTCATAAGATAGCAGTGTAACTAATTATATCCATGGCCCATGAAGACGAGCCCTACTACTGTATATTACCTAATGAGGAAATCCTCATTAGCCATCTTGGTTGTCCATGTGTGAAATGTATTTGAAGGTTTATCATAGTCTAGACCCTCCCATTGAGCCAGCAGACACCTCGACTTTGTCCAGTCACGATGCAAAAGAGCTAAAAGATTACTTCTGCATAGCAATCAATGTGTGCAGATAGGTTTGTGCTTTTAGTAGTTGACTCTTTATTTATTTTTTCTTTATTTCTTTACTAATTTTTTAAAAGTTTTTTCAAAAATTAAAATGTCTTAAAGGTCCAGTGTGTAACGTGTTTAGTTGTTCATTATCAAAATCTGTGTTGCCCGTTCACAAACGTGTCCTTTTTCATGAATATTTACCACCACCATCAATTCCAAGTATTCCTATTGGCTTGAAATTTTACATTTTCTCTTTCATGAACTGGGGTAGACGCTCCATGTTCATGCTCCATCTTGAAATACGTTAGCCTGTAAGGGACATACAGGACATACTGCTCCGCCTTTCGTGTTTTCGCTGTCACATGATAAACTCACAGGTGCTGCTAATGCTGCTAATGGGTATCGTAGCTTCCCGGCCCCGGCAAGTTTGAAGAAAGAAACATGGAGGACCACACGTATTCAAAATCCAAATTTCAGGAACAGGAGTCTTCTTCGCCCAGAAAAAGAAAAAGGAGATTGAAAAGAGCAAGAGAGCGTCTTTTTGAAGCGTGAAGGCTACCGTAGCTGTAATACATACTTTGAACTGCGTGGTGCGAGAGAGTTGATTGTGATATATGATCTCAACGCTAGATGGGAGAAATTCCTACACATTGGACCTTTAACATGAATCCAAAGTATTATTAGCAAATATAATTCAGCCTATTTGTAGAAAAAACACACTGATGATAGGCTTACTGGCCTATAGGTAAGGTAGCCATCCACAGATCCAGTTCATCCTGAGGATTCAGTGGGCCACATGTATGTTTAATATCATAACATGATTTACAAAATCATGCAACAACAATTATTATTTTAATATCTTAGTATTCTATGCACTAAAAAGGTTTGTATAAAGGCTTTTTAGGGGGTCCCTGCTCCATCTCACTCTCAGTTAAGGGGTCCTTGTCTTAAAACACATTGAAGAACCCTGCTATACACAGTTTCCAGGTCCCCAGGTTTAGTCACTCAATCTGTGCAGCCATATCATAGAATTGTTAGTTTCAGCCCTAATATAATGTTTCTTGTTATTATGTAAATTAGGAGTTTGGAGGATAAAGAAACTTCATGTTTGAGGAATTATAAATAGAAGAGTAGGGATGCTCTACAGCCAAAAAAGAAAATCAGATGGTGGAACAATGGCATTTTTATATAGCTATATTAAAAAGCAAACGTATCCGTGTTATTATCTTTAACACTGGTGAAATCAAATTAAATGATTCATGCAACAGAAGCTGGACATTGAGAATACTTTGCTCACATGGTTTTATGATCACAGTTAACTGAAATATACTCCATGTAGCATGTGTGAATGGGTATATTTGAAACCCAATATTATTATATATGTTCAATAGTGAGACAAAAGCCTGGACATGTCCTGGGACCTTTATGGGATAGTTTACAGTAGAGATACAGACAAGAAGCATAGAAAAACATCAGGCAACAATGGTCCTGGACCAGAATAGAACCATTGACATTACAGTTATATGCAGACCCAAATGGAATCTGCAGATTTAGTTTTTTAATGTATTCAGCGGTGATTCAAAATGAAAATCCACGGAATTTAGCAGACGTGTTCACATTTTGAGTTTTTTTTTCCATGTGGCCCTGGTTATACGGTATACATCTTCAACCACTACACTAGACCACCATGACACCTTCTGACCCATAACCAGGTGCCTTTAACATATGTGCACAACACATTTCATTATTTTTCCAGAATTAAAAAAATCAGTTATAATGTTCTGCCTCATCACAAGACTCTAATCAGAGAGACACTGAGAGGACCTCTAACTAGAATGACATCGCAGCTTGAAATGAAATGGATTGGAACAGGATACGGCTTTACTTCTGAATCATCAGCGTATTTGTATAACCTTTCATGCCAAATACCAGATAAATCAACTGAAAGGATTGACACTGAGTGCAGAAGATGGCTGCTCCACAGAGGTTGCCTGTCCTGTGCTGACTGGGTTTCCTAAAGTTCCTGTGTGTGTGCCGTAGCCCCGTGCAGACGGTTACAGAGACATTCGTGTCTCCTGCTAACACCACTTCATCAACCCCCATCTGTCTCTCTGTCGTTACCTGAGAGACAGAGAGAAAAGATGAGGCTGCGATCGGAGAACGCCGCGTCCTTTTGGACCCGCCTCGGCCCCTCACCTCTGCTCTCTCAATACTTACTCAGCACATGAATGGTGGAATGTAACTAAGTACATTTACTCAAGTACTGTACTTAAGCCCATATGTTGAGGTACTTGTACTTTACTTGAGTCTTTTCTTTTCATGCCACTTTCTACTTCTACTCCGCTACATTTCAGAGAGAAATATTGTACTTTTTACTCCACTACATTCACCTGACAGCTTTAGTTACTAGTTACTTTACACATTAAGATTGTTGCACACAAAACAAATGTAGTTTATAAAATCTGATGTTTTATTCTAAATTAAACTATCCAACAATATAACGGCTACAAGTCCAGCTGAAATGATTAGACCATTAAACACACAACTGGTTGGATCCTTTACACTTTCTACAATGGGAGGAGAGTTCTGCATTGCATCTTGTAATACTTGAAGTGCATTTTCCTATGCAGGACTTTTACTTGTACCAGAGTATTTTTACAGTGTGGTATTAGTACTTTTACTTAAGTAAAGGATCTGAATACTTCTTCCATCGCTGGCGGCTGGTGTGTGTGTGGAGGATCTGTGGGTGCATCTCTGTTACAGTGAGAGGACTCGCAGCTCACCTTGTGCCAAGCCTTAGGACACAAACAAACCATGGGCCTGTCTAGCTGCTGGAGCACATAGATCAGTGACAGACTAATGAACACACACCACTTACATATTTACATATGGACACTATATCAATTGGTTGCCTCTGTCTGTCTAGGGGCTGGTATCCAATACTTTTAAGTGATCAACATGAATGAAACGTTCAGACAAAGAAAGATTATTAGTTTATATCCTATATCCACATACACTAAGTATCTGAAATATTGGGGGCATCTTCATATTTAGTTGCTCATCCTTTCGAACGGTCCAAATCTGAAAAATTCAAAAGATCTTTTAGATCACCTTTTAATCTTTATCTTCATCCCCTCTTTTTTATGTTACTGGTATAACTTAAGTCAAGGAAATGAACAAGGGATGATGGCTTCACTTTAATACATACATTCAGCCAGGGGCGATTCTAGGATCAGACCTTTAGGGGGGCTCAGCCCCTAATGAGAATGTGACACGGATATAGTGCATGCAAAAGTGTTAACCCCCCCCCTGCTAAATCAGTAATTTCATTAGCCAATAATCTCTGACCTCAACCACCTCCGATTGGCCAAAACTCAGTTTCTGTTAACCCTTTCTTTGACTGGGTAACAGGTGCATAGCATTGGTGACAGCAAGCCTGGGAAAACCCTGACGATCTTCCGGCAAATTTGAGATTTGCTCTGCAAGTCAGTCTGGCCAAGAGCCCGTTCAAGCCCATTTCCAATTTTTCCAAATCGAGGCACCAATCACAACCGTTGAGGCGGGCTTTACACGATGATGATAGCACAGCGACGGCAAGCAGCTTTTTGTTTACATTCAACATGACGGCCACCGAAGTGCAGCAACCTGTTGATGCTGCTGTCGCTGCTACGTCAACCGGATCGTTGGTCTGATTGGTTGAAGAACTATAAAATTGCACCCAGAGGCATTTGAGCGGCGTCCGTTGGTGACGCCCCTTTGGAAATGGGCTGTGAATGAAGCTTCCCCAGACCCACTCTCAGTTACAGCTGAGAAGGGTCTGGTGTCAACCAGGCTAGCGACAGCCACACAGGATATTAAACCTGTTTCAAGCCCTTTAAACCTGTAATTGTTTGTCCTCTGTCACTAACAGACAAGTTTGAAACTCTAACTAAAAAATGTTTTTATTATTATAATTTTTAGGGAGGCTGAGATCAGAATCAGAATCAGAATCAGAATCAGAATCAGAAAAGGTTTTATTGCCAAGTACGTTTTTTAACACATACAAGGAATTTGTTTTGGTGTTGTTGGTGCACGTCACACATTCTTTAGATGGAATATTAAACAATATAAGTATAGGTACAAACAATATAAGTATAAGTATATTTACACAGTATGTATTATGTGTAAATGTAAATATAATTATGTGTAAATATAAATAAAGATGAAATTTAGGGGGGCTTGAGCATGTTTTTCAATGTTTGGCTAGCATTATTCTATGTTTTTCTGATTGTCAATGCATTCCATGATCTAATAATAAATCCCAATAAACCAAACTAATAATGCATCTCTCAGTAGGCTTGTCTCCCCTGAAGACATGCATTTAGACATTTTACAATAGGAAAAAGCACTGGTGTAAATATAAAATGGCTGAATTCCATTTAGCTGCTTCAGTTTCAGGGTCCTGGTATTCTGCATGCTGGCTCACTGTCACACTGTCATGGCTTACTGGGACACAAAGCCATCATTAATGTTATAAGTAAAAGCTGTGTTTTTCCTACTATGACAAGTCAAAATGTCTGCTGTGAAAACGGCCCATACTTTCTAACTTCACTTCCAACGTCTGTTGGGGACTATTTTCAGTGGAAGATTACATTTGGTGTAGTAGGATCAATTTATTGTTGGCTTTGGTTTTTTCATGGGATTTTTTGAATTGTTGTATCAAAAGTGTACAAGTTGTTCTAGTATGAGGGTAGCTAAGCATGCTGGATCGTGTTTAGACATTGGTATGAGTACTACATGCTCATACAGTGTATGTCAACATATTGTTTAACAGCCAAATCAAATTAGGTCATATCTAGTTTAGGGTTTAGTAATGTTGTTGGCCAACTTTGACGATATTGCTATCTTGGCATTAAGAAGTACTAATGTATCTTAAAGCTACAGTGGGTAGAAAGCAAAAACACGCCAGAATTTGAAGTTGAGTGCGACCTTTTCCTGCAGCCTTCCCTCTCCGTCGAACGGGTATGCATATGCAGAACAGCCAATAAGAACGCTCTCTCTCTCGCTCTCTCTCTCTCTCTCTCTGAAATGACCTGTGATTGGCCAAAGTCTCCCGTCACGGGCTAGATTTTCTAAAGCCTGATAACAGCCAAGAGGAGGTGCAGAAGTCTAGTTTTCTCTCAGACCCCTTGAATTACAGTATACTGAAAGATTATTATGGATTTCTTGCCCAACGATGCCAAAAACAAATTGCCTACCCCAGCTTTAAAAGATGTTCACTAACTCTAGCTAACAAGTCATTAGACTGAGGAAAAAGACAGTGTAGATGTAGTAGTGTTTTCTTTTGTCCATTATTTCACTTTATTGACTTTGTTTATAACCTCTCACACACACAACAGCCACATGGACACTAAAGAGCTAGTAAGAAGGTTAAAGGGGACATGTCATGAAAACCCCACTTTGTCAGTGCATGTGGACATACATTTGGGTATCTGGAGTGCCTACTAACCCAAAAACTGTAAAATAAGACAAACCAGTCAGTTTTTATGTAGCCTAGATCAGAAGTCACAGGATTTAACAAGCCATTCAGATTCTGCTCCCCCTAAAGGCAGCTACACACCGGGCCGATAATTGGCCGTTGGACAGTCTGGCGAGGTCGGTGACTTGAGTCTGTTCCGTGTGTTCCGTGCCGTCGTCTGTTGGAGGAGCTGTCCTCCTTCATTTTGGCCGACCTGACATGCTCAGTCGGAGACAGGGCAGTCGGGACTCACCCGGAAATGGCGAGCGGGATGACTAAGCCTCTCAAAATCTGATGAAAATCTTTTAAACTGACCTTTGTTGATCTAAAATGAAGACAGATTCAGCAACTGCACGGCCTATTTCTCTCTTAAAATGTTTTCAGAAACACGTTTCGGTGAACTACTTTAGTCCAATATGAGATCGTATTCTGAATGAGTCGCCATTAATGGCCGGTTGAAAAATCCAAAATCCGGAAGCAGCAGTCAGACCCACGTGACGCATTTGTCCAATCAGCTGCCGGTTTTCATTTTTTGGGCAACAATACAGATTAGCGCTGCCTGCTGTTATGGAGACGTATTACGTCTCGTCTCTTTGGTGTGTTCCAAGGCACTTTTTTGACCAACTCGGGGAGACTGATCAGTCCAACTGCCTTTTCTTCCGATGGTCGGCCGTCTGGTTGGTGTGTAACGGCCTTAACACATGCAGGATCATTCAAATAAACCGTCCCCATCTCCATCCAAGACTTGAGAAATACCTTAGCAAAGGTGCGCCATGTTTTTATTGCAGGCCAATCAGAGTGGACTGGGTGTTTTAGGAGGGGGGGTTAAAGAGACAGGCACTAAAACGAAGCATTTCAGATGGAGGATGAAAAAAGGTATTCAGTCAGACAGTGTTTTTGAACATAGAAGCTTGTAAACATGTTCTAGTAGAAACTCAGCATGAACCTGAAAATGAGCATGATCTATCTCCTTTAAAGCTTTAGTGCTTTTTGATATTAATGAACGTCCGTTACATTCAAGCCAAAGCCGTCGCCAATGAGTTGCTACAAAGCTAATTAAGACTATCGGCTCCACACAACTCTCTCTGTATTTCTCAGTCTGACTATGTTCAGAAGATTGTGTCGTCCGGCGACTTTTGCACGCAGAAACTCGAGTCAAGATAATGACCTCTTCTGAAGAGTCCATCTTGTTTTTTTAATCCTCCGTGTCCTCCTTGGCTACTAGCAACTGCGTGGAGGAGGGGGGGGGAACTATATGTTAAAGGAGACAAATGCCTCATAAATACGTTTACAGGTAAACATATCATAAATACGTTTACAGGTAAACATATTAAATTGTTTAAAGAAATCCCTGTGAGCCCAAACCTCAGATTTCCCACTGTTCTGAACACACTGGTTTCAACCGTTTTTTCTACTCTCGGCATATGGTCATTTGCTACAGGGAGGCACGCTACGGCAGTGTTTACATTACAAACACTGCTACATGTAGCTATATGCTAACAGTCTTCAGCTGCAATGGACTGTACAGAGACAGCGACAGCAGAGCACAGGTGAGATCCGGAAATGCTGACCAATCAGAGCAGACTGGGCTTTTTCGGGAGGGAGCCTTACAAAGACAAGTGCTCCAACAGAGTGTCTCAGACAGAGGGTGAATACAGGTGAAGCCACGGGCAGTATGAGAAAAATAAAGAACATTAAAGGTTCCGTACTGTAAAAAGTGAGATTTCCATGTCTTTTTGATTATAAAGTAGATTGAGGTGCTAAATAAATACTGTAAATCCACAAAGAAATGTACACAACCGTATACAGAAACTTTCCCTTTAAATAAGCCGTTAGGACTTCGGTACATTTGTGATGTCACAACTAAACTATATATAGGTAGGAAGTGCCGCTACTGAGCTGTTACAGTCATTTCCTCACTGCAATGATGGTACGGAGACTCAGAGAGGACAGATGTAAAGACCTGGAAACACTGACCAATCAGAGCAGACTGGGCTTTTCGGCAGGGGGGCTTAAAGAGACATGCGCTAAAACGGACCGTTTCAGACAGAGGGTAAATACAGGTATATTCAGACAAACAGTATGAGAAAAAATAATGTGTTTTGAACATTTAAGTATTTAAACATGTTCTAGTAGAAACCCAAAATACAAGGAGGAACCTAAAATTGAGCATGATATGGGACCTTTAAAGAACACACAAAATACAAGTATGAACCTAAAAACAGTATATAGTAGGTCTACTTTAAATACAGTTAAAGCTAATTGCACTTGCTTTTGATTCGGGCATTCTCTTAAACATCCTCATTTAAACACTATATACATATAAACCCAGTCCAGTCATACCATGCTTTTGCTATAAAACAACATTTTGCAAACACAGCTTGCAATATATTTGCCATACACTATGAAAAAAGCTGCAGCTGGAGGTAACCAACGTCTCTATCACACTCTAGTGTGTTAATTTGATGTAACATTTGGATTTATTACATTACATTCTTATGTATTATTTTAGCAAGTATAATATTGTCTTGATGCTCTTGAAAAGTCTCAAATCCCCAAATTATGTAATGATTCAAAACTGTTTGGTTTCACTATACATTTTTAACATCCAACAATGACTTTCAGTGGTTTAGCATTTTCTTAGTAACCTTTTCAGTGAAACATGTATCAGCAGTATACAGCTAAGTGTAACACTTTCTCACATCTTTAATGCAGCATAGATGAAGTTACCCATTCCCCCTGCTGTTTTCTCTTGCAGTACACACACATACATAATCCAAGTCACTGCACCGTCACTTTCCAGATGTTGCTGTTTTTCATATTAAATGTAGGCTACCTCATTTAACTTACTTCATTAGCTTATTGTGTTGCATTCATTGTCCTCTTTTTCTTTTGAATTATCATTTATCCTTACCTGCACATTTGTATTTTTGATCTAGTACACTGCCACAATGTAAATCAAAATATTATAATTTTTTATTATCACTGTTTGCATAGCCTATCATAGTCATGTAATAAGAATACACGGATGTCCATCCTGTCATTTTATATATATTTTTTAAATAAACTTTAAAACTATGACTTATTACAGCATGTTACACTTACAGTACTAAAACAACTACCTTAAAGGTCCAATGTGTTGAGATCATATATCGCAATCAACTCTCTCGCACCACGCAGTTCAAAGTACGTATTACAGCTACGGTAGCCTTCACGCTTCAAAAAGCTCTTTTCAATATCCTTTTTCTGTGCGAAGGGAGGATTCCTGTTCCTGAAATTTGGATTTTGAATACGTGTGGTCCTCCATGTTTCTTTCTTCAAACTTGCCGGGGCCAGGAAGCTACGATACCCATTAGCAGCATTAGCAGCACCTGTGAGTTTATCATGTGACAGCGAAAACGCGAAAGGCGGCGCAGTATGTCCTGTATGTCCCTTACAGGCTAACGTATTTCAAGATGGAGCATGAATATGGAGCGTCTACCCCAGTTCATGCAAATGCAAATGTAAAATTTCAAGCCAATAGGAATACTTGGAATTGATGGTGGTGGTAAATATTCATGGAAAAGGACATGTTTGTGAACAGGCAACACAGATTTTGATAATGAACAACTAAACACATTACACACTAGACCTCTAATGGATGATACATTTCTGTCTTGATGTCAATGGTATTTTCAGAACGAACATGCTACTAGCATTACATGCCACCCATGCATCACTGGTATGGAAATGGTTTAAAAAATGACAGTCGGAAATTTAGAGGCAATATTCTCTAAAATTAGACGTGAAAAGAGAAGGCGAGACATTTCAGGTTTTAAATGTACTAGTCAATTTTAAGATTTTGGGCTATGTTGTTTCCATAACATGTCTTCTTTCATACTATTAGACAGAAAACATTTAATTTACTACACTTTGTCTATTTACGTGTGTAGATTTCTCCTAAATTCACCAAAAAATTAGCATTAGATAATGCCTCCATGCCCATTTCATAAAACCTGTAATACAAGCAATATTTGTCATAATGTAGTCTCGCTTTGCCAGACCTTCCTCCACAGTGCTGCAGAGGAGGGTCTGGCTAGTCTACACAGCATTCCGGGATGGGATAAAAACATGCTCTGGTTTATTGGCATTACTTTAAACCAATCACAATTGTCTTGGGCGGCGCTAGGCACCGGGAAAAGCTGCAGGTCCGCTGCAAAATAGCCTTGGGAAGGAACTTGTTTTGGTGGAACATGTGTACTTTCAAAAGTAGTTTTAGTCGTGCTACAGATAGTCTAGCTAGCTGTCTGGATTTACCCTGCAGAGATCTGAGGAGCAGTTAACCATAGTCCTCAGAAATCCACTGGAGTTTAGAACGGCAACACAAAGGAAGCCCAAGGTAACGGACATCCAGCCTAAATGAGTGAAATCTGGCGGAATTTCCATCAGCAACAGAGCAAAACTAGTCATAATGTAAATAATAATAATAAATAATCTTTTTTCCACGATCACCTGTAGTGTCTTGCAAAATGTATAGACATTTTACAATCCATATCTTTTAAGGCCGTTTTCTCAAATTGAGTTTTCTTATACTCTGAGTCAGAACTCTCTCTTCAGTAGCACTTACAAACACCAAACCTTCCAGTTTCATTCCTATCTATATTCCCATGGTTTGTACAGAGGGGGTTGCTTGGATATCATTCACAGCCTGATATTTAGAACATTTTATTCTTAAAAACGTGATTTTGGTATGTATTTTGTGATTTATGGGGTGCCGAATGTAAAAGTTTGGTTAAAATTTTTTAGCTGATACATTTTCAACATTTAGCTCACTTTCCTCACATTTAGTGCATTTTCCTCACATTTGAGACAGAAATGATATATATATCTAAATGTTAAATGTTAAATCTAAATGTTATATCTAAATCTAAATGTTAAATGTTAAATCTAAATGTTATATCTAAATCTAAATGTTAAATGTTAAATCTAAATGTTATATCTAAATCTAAATGTAAAATTTATATCTAAACATTAAATGTTAAATCTAAATGTTATATCTAAATCTAAATCTTAAATATATATCTAAATGTTATATCTAAATCTAAATGTAAAATTTATATCTAAACATTAAATCCATCCATCCATCCATCTTCATCCGCTTATCCGAGGGTCGGGTCGCGGGGTAGCAGCTCCAGCAGGGGACCCCAAACTTCCCTTTCCCGGGCCACATTAACCAGCTCCGACTGGGGGATCCCGAGCGTTC
The DNA here is from genome assembly GCF_031162955.1 of Sander vitreus. NCBI lineage: Eukaryota > Metazoa > Chordata > Actinopteri > Perciformes > Percidae > Sander > Sander vitreus. Next base: position 26,164,274 of record NC_135867.1, read on the forward strand.
CCAGGCCAGGTTAGAGATATAATCCCTCCACCTAGTCCTGGGTCTCCCCGAGGCCTCCTCCCAGCTGGGCGTGCCTGGAACACCTCCCTAGGGGAGGCGCCCAGGGGGCATCCTTACCAGATGCCCGAACCACCTCAACTGGCTCCCTTTCGGCGCTAAAGGAGCAGCGGCTCTACTCCGAGCTCCTCACGGATAACTGAGCTTCTCACCCTATCTCTAAGGGAGACGCCAGCTACCCTCCTGAGAAACCCATTTCGGCCGCTTGTACCCTGGATCTTGTTCTTTCGGTCATGACCCAGCCTTCATGACCATAGGTGAGGGTAGGAACAAAAAACTGACCGGTAGATCGAGAGCTTTGCCTTCTGGCTCAGCTCTCTTTTTACGTCTAACGGTGCGATAAATTGAATGTAATACCGCACCTGCTGTGCCGATTCTCCGACCAATCTCCCGCTCCATTGTCCCCTCACTCGCGAACAAGACCCCAAGGTACTTGAACTCCTTCACTTGGGGTAAGGACTCATTCCCTACCTGGAGAAGGCACTCCATCGGTTTCCTGCTGAGAACCATGGCCTCCGATTTAGAGGTGCTGATCCTCATCCCAGCCGCTTCACACTCGGCTGCGAACCGATCCAGTGAGTGCTGAAGGTCACAGGCCGATGATGCCATCAGGACCACATCATCTGCAAAAAAGCAGCGATGAGATCCCCAGCCCACCGAACTGCAACCCCTCTCCACCCGACTACGCCTCGATATCCTGTCCATAAATACTACAAACAGGATTGGTGACAAAGCGCAGCCCTGGCGGAGGCCAACTCTCACCTGAAAGCGAGTCCGACTTACTGCCGAGAACCCGGACACAGCTCTCGCTTTGGTCGTACAGAGGGTGGATGGCCCTGAGAAGGGACCCCCTCACCCCGTACTCCCGCAGCACCTCCCACAGTATCTCCCGGGGCACCCGGTCATACGCCTTCTCCAGATCCACAAAACACATGTAGACTGGTTGGGCATACTCCCAGGCTCCCTCAGGATCCTTGCAAGAGTAAAGATCTGGTCCGTTGTTCCCACGACCAGGGCGGAATCCGCATTGTTCCTCTTCAACCTGAGATTCGACTATCGACCGAACCCTCCTTTCCAGCACCTTCGAGTAGACTTTACCGGGAGGCTGAGAAGTGTGATACCCCTGTAATTGGCACACACCCTCTGGTCCCCCCTTTTTTAAAAAGGGGAACCACCACCCCGGTCTGCCACTCCTTAGGCACCGTCCCAGACTTCCACGCAATGTTGAAGAGGCGTGTCAACCAAGACAACCCCTCCACACCCAGAGCTTTAAGCATTTCTGGGACGGATCTCATCAATTCCTGGGGCTTTGCCACTGTGGAGTTGTTTAACTACCTCAGCAACCTCCACCAGGGAAATTGATGCCAATCCCCCTCATCCTCCAGCTCTGCCTCTACCATAGAGGGCGTATTAGTCGGATTTAGGAGTTCCTCAAAGTGCTCCTTCCTAAACATTAAATGTTAAATCTAAATATTATATCTAAATCTTAAATATATATCTAAATCTAAATCTTAAATATATATCTAAATGTTAAATGTTAAATCTAAATGTTATATCTAAATGTGTCACCAAGTGTAAAACTAAATATTTATAAAATATTCAAATCCCCAAGGAACCATGCCCACTGCAGTGGCTTTAAATCCCGCTGCACCGCAATTTTCAGTTTCGGTCAGTATTTTGTATTATTGACTTATATCACAGAAATGTCTTAATATTTGTGTGTACTATAATGCCGTTGTTTTGTTTGACTCATATCTCCTTCACAAGCAATCTAGCTCACACACTGCAGCCGACATGTCATCTGAACAGGCCTCGCAGCACTGTAACTAGCTAAGTTAGCTAGGTCTCGCAATGCGAGACTGAACAGCAGTAGGCCTGTCACGCTATAGCCACATGTAAGTAGTTTTCAATACTTTGGTTACATTACCGTATTTTATTAACCTGAATTATGTTGCTATATTAGCTTGCGAAGGAGCTATCCGTTGCTAATGCTAATTTATCTCAAAAAGCAGAAACGTTAGCTAACTACTGCCAAGATATGATTTCACTAGAGACCAGAGAGGTGTTGTAAGACTCGTCAAGTGTTGTCATGTGTTTACACTGTCTTACAATGAAACCATATCTTGGCAGTAACATTACTTAGCTACTGCTTTTTGACATAAATTAGCTAGCTAACGTTAGCGTTAGCAACAGATAGCTACTTTGCAAGCCAATAAAATATAGCCTTGGCAAACAGAATTAAGGTTAATAAAACACGATAACTAACTATGTAACCAGTATTACAAATTTCTTACAAGTGGCTGGATTGTGACATTTTAGTTGTGTTCGGATGAATATGTTGGATGCATAGCTGGACTTTATCCATGCTGGGCTAATGTTAGATTGCTTGGGAAGGATGACGTTAGTCACACACTGAGATATGTAATTCAAACAATGGTATTGTGATTAACACAACTATTAAGGCATGTCTGTAATATACCGGTCGGTCAATAATATAAAATACTGTAGATCAGTGCTTTCCAACCCTTCTGGTCTGAGGTTCCCCCACAGCCCTGTCATATAAACTCACATACCCCGCCCTATCAATTCCCAATGTGTTCACATTATTTATCATGTCAAAGTGAATATTCTTACATTTTCATGCAATTGAACTGTAAACATTTAGGTTGGTTTGGTCAGAAATTCTACTAACTAGACATTTTACTTGAAGTGTGGTTAATGTTTTAAAAGTCATCCATTACTTTTAGCTAATCATTTCAACTGTTAGCTAAGTCAGTAGGCCACTTTTAGCTATTTTATATGTCTATGTTTTATGTTTTAGCTGATATATTGTTTTAAATCGATCATAATTCAATTATTATTTTTGATTAGTTAAGCTGCTCCACAATCTTTCCAAGTACCCACTGGCTGCAGCAGAGATACCCCTTGCTGGGGCATCACTGGGTGCAGCGCGATTTGAAGCCACTGCAGTGGGCATGGTTTCCTTGGGATTTGAATATTTTCTAAATATTTAGCTTTACACTTGGCGACACATTTAGATTTAACATTTAACATTTAACATTTAGATATATATTTAAGATTTAGATTTAGATATAATATTTAGATATCAATTTAACATTTAGATTTAGATATAACATTTAGATTTAACATTTAACATTTAGATATCAATTTAACATTTAGATTTAGATATAACATTTAGATTTAACATTTAACATTTTGATATATTTAACATTTACATTTAGATTTAACATTTAGATTTAACATTTAGATATAACATTTAGATATATATTTAACATTTAGATTTAGATTTAACATTTAGATTTAGATATAACATTTACATTTAACATTTATATATATATATATATATATATATTTATACACATATATATATATACACATATATATATATACACATATATATATACATATATATATACACACATATATATATACACATATATATATATACACATATATATATACATATATATATACACACATATATATATATATATATAATTTCTGTCTCAAATGTGAGGAAATTGAGCTAAATGTTGAAAATTTATCAGCTAAAAAATTGTAACTGAACTTTTACATTCGGCACCCCATAGTGATTTATGGAATGATAAAAAGAGATATCCAAAACCCCCTCTGTTAAAACCTTTGACTCTAATATGCCAACAAAATGAAACAAGAATTTCGAACCTGGCTTTATCCAATGTTCACATTTCTGTTCTGGTAAGTGCATATTTCAAATGATTTGCATTTCATTAATGTCAGTAATTAACTGGGGAAGTTCAATGGTGATATCTGTTAAAATGGTTTCCCAATTCACCTGCAGTGTCTCCATCTTAATCACTGACGACATTCACCCAATTTGGCATATGCATTTTAGAAAGAGGTTAATCAATTTATTCATATACTAATCCAAGAGACATTTAAATATACTTAAATAACCAAAGCTCCTGAGTGCGTAATAATAACAAAGTATTTTTAGTGTACAGCATGTCACAGTTTTGTTCCGAGAGGGAACAACCCAGAATTGTAAATAATGGCCCGTGCACTCAGAGTTGATGATTTGCTGGTTTGACGTGGCTGTAATACATAGTGTTATGTTGCATTATGGGTTGGGCTGAAGGGACAACATGGCATCAAAGAAAGATGCTGCCATCCACATTTGTTGATATGTGCAGCATTATGACTCTTTGTTTAGCTAGTGTCAATTTTATACATACAGTAGGTGTTAATACATTGTTGTTTGTGCCAGTAGTATAAAACAAGCCCTTCAATCCTATCCACTTTCTCACTATGCTGCATCAGCATTACAAGAAAGCCTGCAGACTTTGGCAACACAATGCTGCCATAATAGCATGATTCATATGTGGTAGCCATTTAAAAAATCGCACTATGTCAGCCACGACTACCTCGAAAATTCACTTCACAGATGCCCTTTGGATCCAACTGTGCCCAGGCTGTAGCACAGCCCAGCACACCCGCAGCCTCTTTCCTGTTCCATAAACCTTTGATTCTTTCTCCTTTCGCTTCCCTCCTTCCTTACTCTGCCTTTATCCTCTCCTCTCTCCACCCCCTCTCTGATTTCTTCTCCCTCTGCCTCACTCGGTGTCAGTAAAGCCAAGAGAGGAGAGAGAGACAGAGAGACCTGCTTTCTGCTGGCTCTGCATTATGAGAGGCAGAGCGAGGCTAAGGAAAGATAGCAGCGAGAGAGAGGGATGTGAGAGAGTGAGCGCTAGCAGCAGTTAAGCAGAGAGCCTGTGCCAAGAGGAGGAATGCAGCACTGCATTATGAAAGCCATAGGATATGGGTCCAGCTCCCTGTAAAAAGATAAAGGAGGGAAGCAGAATTTAGAAGATAAAATCCATCATATGTACGGTTGTTATTACAATACAAGCTAAGTAAATAACAAATATATCACCCACTGTCATATGTAACAGAAGAATGTGGAGCATAAATGCTTGTATTTTTACAATATGGAATAAAATCTGCAACATTATCCAGTGATGTTGTCATGAAGGTCCACGCTTAAAATGAGTGTTTGGTAGCCAGATTCAAATATATCCAAAATCTTGTCAAAGGAGAAAAACACCTCCAACTCCCCTAAGTCTAGGTATGGGAGGAGACTGGTAATAATCCTCGTCAGGGAAGAGCTTCACTGACACAAAAAAAAGAGTGCCACAAGCTTTGATCCCCCTGCATCTCCTCATCCAGCTCACTTCATGAACAAAGTCCAAGATTTAGGGGCCGCAAGTGGAGCAGAAGAACACAGGCGAAGGGTAGAACAGGGGTTTATTAGACTTACCATGCATGATTTTTAGGTCAGCCCGAGGCCAAAGTTTGCTCCATACACCTGCCTCTCTGCAAGCAGGGGGCTCCATCCTTGGCATGGAGCTGTGTTGTCCCGAGCTATTTTGGGGACAAAACTGAATTTAGCCACTATCTTTCGGCACTATGAAATGTTATTCTCGGTACCTTTCTATAGCATGATGTGTTTTGGTATGTGTGTGGAGATTTGCAATGGGGCTGTTAAGTTCCTATAATACAGTTTGTTCTTTGAACGCCAAATCCCCTTGGTAGAGACAATCGATGAAAGGGTTACCTAAAATCATTGTCATGTAAAAGAATATGGATTTTCGAGTTTAGAAATAGATTACATTTGTGCTTGAAATCTAAAATGGTGGACAGCTGTATGCAGCAACAGTGCAGTTTTTCTGGTACCAAGTGAAGCAACAATCATTTCAGCCCATAGGAACCATCCCTTGAAGCAAAAGCTGACATTAAAGGAGTGCACGAGTGAGCAGCAACAGTCAATCAGCCACGAAATGACACGCATACATATAATGTTTTCAAATAAGTTAGGTTTTAACACCTGGGAAAATACACAGTGACTTAAAGGTGCAGTAAGTGATGCTGCGCAAGATATTTGAACTCAACTGCCAGAAAAATACAACCGCCCCTTCAGAAGCTCCACCCTCAAGATTCCCGGACTGGCCAGCTGGCACTTTAAAGCTATAGTGCGCCGTTTCTGTCGCCCCCATGTGGAATTCTAAGCAATGACAACAAAACTGTCGGCACGTCCACATGATACAAGCCCTCCGTGATCAGACCGTAATCCTTTCTGTTTGTTTTCCATTTACACAGCCAGGGCTGTGTATTCACATTTTTTTTTCACCGTGAGATATTCACTGAATTTGACAAAAAGTGTATTAGATTAACATCACTTACTGCACCTTTAACCCTCTAAGGTCTAGCATTTTTACATATATACTAGAATTCTCCTTTAAGTGTATTTGCATATAACTGATCCCGATGTGTTTCATATCAAAATGTTCAGAACAAACTCAGCTTTCTGGATGGCGATGCCCAAAATGTTCCTGAGCAATGTGTGAAGAGATAATTTGGCCCTAATGCGGAAATATTTCTCCACTTGCTTGTGAAAACATACCTCCACTCAATTGTTTTGGTGCTTGAAATGAGTTTACAAAAGTCTTGGGTTCACAAAGGTAGCGTAATATATGAATAGAATAGTAAATAAATCGCTTTTTGAGTAGAAGTGTTCTCAAACATAACTTGGACTTTTGTCCTCAGAGGGTTAAATTGATGCTATTGATGCTATTAACAAGTGGTCCTGAACAGTCATGCCTTCCTGTCTCCAGGAGGGTCTGGAGCTGATCCAGGAGAAGCCGGAGCTGCGTTCAGTCGTTCAGCAGAAGCTGGAGGAGATCAGAGAGTGCTGGTGCGACCTGGAGAGCACCACCAAGGCCAAGGCGCGCCAGCTCTTTGAAAACAACAAGCCTGAGCCGGCGGTGAAGAGCTACTCGGACCTGGACCACCAGCTCTCCCACCTAGAGCAGCAGCCCCCCCAGCTGGAGCAGGCACACCATCTGCCCACCTTCAATGAGCAACTCCAGAAATTCCAGGCAAGTCTCAAAGCTCCCCAGGGTCTCTCTGAGACCTTGTTGGCACCGTCTCTTGAAATAGTGTCACTGAAACCCAAATGATTCTTTCATATACGAAACACTCTCACGTATGAAACGGAGTGGCTCTCCAGACACAAATGATTAAATTGGTGGTTAGCACCATCAGTTGGTTATCCTCTGACTTCTGTTTCCTCAGCTTTGTCTAACACAGGGGTCTTTAATGTTTTTTTAAGCCAAGGCCCCCGTTAACTGAAAGAGAGATGGAGCAGGGTCCCCCTACTACATATGTTGTATAAAATGAAGGTGCACAGGTATTACAGGTGCACTATGCGTTCCTGCATGACATTACTTCTGTTGACGTTCCAAGTAAATAAAAAAAAAACAGAGCAAGCTCGCCCCTCCCCCCATGTTTCCGTAACTGTCATGACTAACTGACTAAACCCCACCCCCTCCCCCAACCATCTTGTCGGTGATTGGCTGGAACGTGTTTGTTGTATTTTTATGCCTATCCTGTGCCTCTAGTGTTTGTTTGACGTTTACGACCCCTGTGCTGTCTCCTGAGACCGGGCTTTTTCACGGTGTGTTCAGGGGGCAGGCAGCTAGCGGATCAAGGAGAGAGGCCTACGATTTGAGACAAAAATTAAATCGCGCTGAAACCATGCAGGAACTCATAGTGCACATTTAAACTGGGCCTACAATAACGTGTAGGGCGGCCTAAAGCCTTTATACATACTGTACCTTTTTAGTGCATACAATACTGATAAATAATTGTTGGCATGATTTTGTAAATCATGTTTTAATGTTAAAACATACATGTGCCACAGTGATTACTTAGTGGCTTACCTATAGGCCAGTAAGCCTATCATCAGTGGGGATTTATATTTGCTAATAATATGTTGGAGTCATGTTAAGACTTAATTTTTGAAGAAAAAGAAAATCTAAAAGTAACAATAATTTACATTGACTCTGAGGACCCTCTAAGGGTCCCAGACCCCCTGTTGAAGATATATTATATAACAATTATTAGGCTATTTGAATAGCTTAGTATTCTATGCAAAAAAGGTATGCATAAAGGCTTTAGGCCGCCCTACACGTTATTGTAAGCCCAGTTTATTATGCAACTTCATTTTATAAAATATGTACTAGGGGGTCCCGGCTCCGTGTCTCTTTTAGCTGAGGGGTCCTTGGCTTAAAAAACGTTAAAGACCCCTGGTCTACACCGTGTGATATGTAACAAAAAGATGATTTCTACCTCCACAGCACCTTTGGCCATGAGAAATGTTTGTAGAACTAAAACTCTCTAATCTGCCTTGATGCAGCGAATGCTTCTGACAGACTGCATACTTCAGCTCAATGCAGTTGATGTCATTTCCCCCAGCTCTGACATGTGTCCACGGAGGCCGCTGTTGTGGTGTGTTCTTAAGCAAGAGGTTCAGTGGCATTAAAAAATATGCACCATATGCTTGTTTTCCTTAAAGCGAGGCAGTCCATTACATAACCCTGAAATGTTCCAATAGAAAAACAGCTGATGTGCTGCGTTTGTCCATCCCTCACATGGCTGTAACATGACCTTCCCCTCCCTTCCGGTGCAGGCTATGGAGTCTCAGATAGGGGACTTTTACAAGGATGTGGGAGAGCTGGGTAGCTTGCAGGGGGTCTGCCTACCCCAGCGAGGGATGATGGCAGGTGACAGGGTGGGCGGTGACACGGAGGCCGGCGAGCAGTCAGGCGTGGTAGAGACTCGCATCGTCCGCCTCATTGAGCCCCTGAAGGAGAGACGCCGCATCCTGCTGGCTTCCAAAGAGATGCATCAAGTCGCCCAGGACCTGGAGGATGAGATGGTGAGTGCACGCTTCTTGTCTCTCCCATCCTTTCCTTCTAGGGCTGAACGATTTGGGACGAAAAAAAAATCAAATTGCGATTTTCCTGCCAGATATTGGGATTACGATTTTTTTTTTTTTTTAGCTACATATTGCACCTTCTACCATCATGTTAATTAAAGTAATACAAAATAAATGAAACATCCGCTGAAGATAGGACATCTGTGACGTGTAACATTATTCCAGCATTTAGCTTATGGAAAAACAGTAAATATAATAATGAAACAAGGAATAACAAATGTTAAACCAAATGTTACACCAAACATTCAACTAAATATGTTCCTCTGGATTAATGGCGGTCTTCACGATCAGCTAATCGCATTCTTTCAAATCGCGATTCGATTTGAAAACGATTAATGGCTCAGCCCTGTTTCCTTCCACGTGTTTCCTCTTCCATACACATTGTTTTTCATTCTCTTCTGTAGATGTGGATTCAGGAGCGGCTTCCCTTGGCCTCCTGTAAGGATTATGGGAATAACCTCCAGGGTGTACAGCAGCATGTAAAAAAGAACCAGGTAAGTGACATTTGGCTCATGTTCAGCTGGAATGTGACCTTACCCCGCTCAGTGTGGGAACTTAGCTCTGATTTGACAGTGTCAGAGAGGAGGATGCTGTCCAAAATACACTCCCATCCTGGACAACTCCTCCCACCCACTCCACAACACACTGGTCTGTCTGAGGAGCTCCTTTAGCGACACACTCAGACACCCACAGACACCCACAATGCACCACAGAGTGCCAAAGGACATCGTTCCTGCTTGTGGCCATCAAACTATATAACTCCTCCCTCTGAGTGTTACACGCTTAATGTACAATAACTACTTGCTGCAATAATTTATCAGCTACATATGCAAAATGTGTTATTTATTCACTGCTGCTACTTATTATTCACACTGTACTTATTTATGTTCGTATTGTATTTATGTTGACACTGCACTACAATAGAATTTGTACAATCCATTTGAAACAATCTTTTTAACCTAATCTTACTTCTAACCTAACCTCACTTCACTTCTACTTAGCGTTTTTATTTTCATTTTCATTTTTATTTCATTTTTATTTCTTTTCTATATTTCTTTATTGCTATCTTACTTTATACACTTATTGACTTGCTCTTTTCCAACTCTTATTTTACCTTGAATTTGACTGTGAGCAACTGCAACTAAATAATTTCCCTGAGGGGATCAATAAAGTATTCTGATTGTGATTGTGATTGTGATTGGTCCTTCAGACTCTCCAGAGGGAGCTGACGGGTCGGCGCGCCCGTGTGGAGGAGGTTCTGGACCGGGCGGGGATCATCGCTTCGCTGAGGACTCCTGAGGTGGAGTTTGTGCGTGAAGGGGCGGGGCATGTGCGCCAGCTGTGGGAGGTTTTGCAGCTGGAGACAGAGAGGAGGTGCGTGATGCTGGATGCCACGCTGCAGGCTCAGCAGTACTACAGCGAGGCGGCCAAAGTGGAGTCCTGGCTGTCAGGTCAGAAGCTCCATCTGGTCAATGAAGAGAAAGGCACGGTAAGGACAGCCCCAGCGCTCATACGGTTATTTGTTGGCATAAATGTGAAAGTGAAACCTGTACCCTGACATCATTCTGATATTTCTCAGGACGAAGCGAGCACCCTGCAGCTGCTGAAGGCCCACCTGGCTCTGGAGCAAACGGTGGAAACATATGCAGAGACAGTAGGCATGCTATCCCAGCAATGCCAGCGTCTACGAGAACTCGGACACCCAGAAAGGTGTGGCCTGACCCACCGTCTCACGTGCACTCACAAAGCAGCACATATAGCCCAAGAAAAGAGGAAAGTTTAATTTTTGCATGCTCTAATCTACCGTGTAGGTTACTATAAGGGTGGCATTGTCTTGTTGGTAGCTGTAACATGTAGTTTTCTCTCCATTTTCAACAGTGAGCAGATCACCAAGCAGCAGTCCCACATAGACCGGCTGTATGTGTCTCTGAAGGACATGGTGGAGCACAGGAAGACCAAGCTGGAGCAGCAGTACTGGCTCTATCAGCTCAACAAGGACGTGGAAGAGTTAGAGAAGTGGATCACTGAGCGAGAGACGGTGGCCAGTTCCACTGACCTGGGCCAAGACCTTGAGGATGTCACGGTCAGTCCGTCAACACCGTTTGGCTTCAATTCAATTCAATTTACTGACAAAAGTTAAAAGACAAGTACAACCATAAGACATACTGCAGATATGTGGAATGGGACACCCTGGTAAGCTATCTGAAGCTTGTGTATAGGGAGACACTAGCAAATATTACACATTATAAATACTACTGTGTTCTACAATATCATTTACAAAAGAAGAAACCCTAACTAAGACATTTAGTCCATCAGTCTAAGCATTGGTTAAATAGATCAAATACAATACACATTAACCTATAACAAGCCACAATAATGGACTGTTTTTATAGATAGCGTTCTAGTCTACTAGACTAACACAACTACTCAAAGCACTTTTAAATAGTACAGGAACCATTCACACACATTCACACACTGTGGACGAGGCTGCCATACAAGGTGCCACCTGCTCATCAGATAAACATTCACATTCATCAACTCAGGGTTCAGTATCTTGCCCTTCCGATTGGCAGGCGACCGCTCTACCACTGAGCCACAGCCACCCACAGTAGAATAAAATCAAAGGATTTCAGAGTCACTAGTTTAGAAGTTGCCGGCTGTCAAACTTAAATATTTTAGTAGTAGCTGTGGTCTTAGTCTCTTTTTGAAAGAAGACACAGACAAAGTTATTTTTCCAGTGTTATCAACCTCATTCCAGACCTGTGGCCCTCTGCAGACCACGCGGAAGCTTGTGCTTGTGTGGTTGCTACACTACTCCAACCACAGGACATATTCAACTTGTGATACGAGTAATTTATGAGAGAACACCATGAACTATATGACGTATTTCACATCAAAACTATGAAATGCAATTGCTTTTTTGATGCAATTACTGGAATAAATACTTTAATTTTCACAGAAGTGTTGCTTGCTTTCACACTTAATTAGAGGCCAAGTGTGAAAACAGTAATAGTAAACACAGTACACATAGTCCCATCATGTCAGGACGTAGTTTTCTGCTTACCAGCTATGACAAAGCTCAGACTTATTTATTTGTTGTTTGTGTTTTTTAGTTGTTTTTTGTTTTAAGATAATTTTTTTGGTTTTAAGATTATTACTTTTTCTGGGATTTGGGGTGTTATTTTGTGTCTCTGGTGCTTCCACACGCATACAAACTTCCACGCATAAAACCATCAATGCTGTTCTGAGTGAGATACGGTTTCTGAATGTGTCCTGCCTTCAGTCTCCGGGTGAGCTGGTCACAATCTGCACGGCTTTCTACGTCACTAGCCGAAACACTGGCAACAATGGCAAAACATTGCTACAACACACACAAGTTCACCATGATCTACAAAAGAACTTACTTACTTACTTCCATGTCCCTGTTCTGCAGGTATTCCACGCAAAGTTGGAAGTGCGCCCTCGTTTAGAAGAAGTCTCCCAGCTAATCCTGCCTTGTACTACTGAAGTTAGAGAAACAGCTAGCTAGCTGATGTGATCCTTACCTAGCTACTGAGCATGTGCGACTCCCAACAAAGATGGAACAGAAGTGAGATGTCTCACTCTGTAGCTAAAACAGAGAGCTCAACACACAGGGTGAAAAGAGGAGCTGCAGCAATGTGCACTACAACAAAAATATGGTGTTTATTGAAAATTAAACCATGTAAACCTATTCTGGTACAACCTCAAAATACAATTATGAACCTGAAAATGAGCATAATATGGGAACTTCTCCTGCTGGACACGTTACGTTTGGCTGAACCTTCAATGAAAACAAAGATATAGCGCGCGCCCAAATATCTCAGTACAGACACAATGGCTGCATCTCATAACCCTTATTTAATAGCTCCTCGACTCCTCGGTCCTCTGCCAAAGCGGAAGTTGTTCTGTCCCTCCTCGGGGGAAGTCTGTCTCAAAGCTCTTATTTCTGCCCCGAGGAGCGAGCATCGAGGAGGGATAATCGAGGAGCTATAGGTGAGGATACACGAGAGCAGCCTTCCTGGAAGCCGTGCAGCTGAAAGCCTGTGCTAACTCCGCCCAAACAGCTGACCAATTCATGTGACGTTTCAGAGGAAAGGACGTCTCATGCCTCAAAAACACATTTGCTCGTTGCCTCTCTCCTTGCATGACTTCCTCGAGTCGAGGGACTAAGACGCGAGGTAGGGAAGCAAGTGGAGGAGTCCAGAGGGCAATTTAAGGGTTATGAGATGCAACCAATGTGTTATGTGATGACTTCCTCCATGGCCTTGGCAGGGTGAGACAGCACTGTCTTATCATACAGCGGTTACGTCTTCCATCTGCCATGGAGACACAGAGTTGAAGTACTCCTCTGCCTGGCAAGGTTATGAGCTTATGTTGGACACTGACCTGAATGACACCTGGGTACCACTGTCCTTAAGTCCTTCTAGTGATAAAAAAAATAGAACAATGTAGGACTGCACAATAAATTGCTTTTTTAATCGCCATCGCGTTAACTGCCTAGATAAACATCTGGCGAAAAAGGCTGCGACATATCACGACAGACACAGACAGATTTTTTGTGTTAGTTAAAAGAAAATATCAGCAGAAAACTGCACTTTAAAATGTCACTTTTAGTGTTGCCTTTTACATTCAATTCAATTTTAAATTTGTTCAACAAAAGAATGCTGAAAATGATTTCCTTTAATTTGTTTTAAATCCAACAAGCCCTGTGTTGTATTTTAGCAGAATACTGAAAGCAGCAGAAAGGCAGAACTGAGTACATTTCAATATCTGTTTATTTATCGCACGTAATATCGTTATTGCGATATTCCACAACTTTATCGCATATTTTCCTCATATCGTGCAGGCCTACAACAATACTATTTTAATAAAACCCATGTGATGGTGGAAGAATAAACTTCTTTTTGATTTTAAAGATCATACTAACGTATATGCATAAAATGCATGCCTTACAGTCATTTCCCCCTAGATAACCTAGACAATTGGTGGACACAATTACTTCAACACTAAAACGCACAAACTACAGATACAAAATGACTATGGAGTTTAATCAACACCTGTCTGACAGTGGGGGCTTTCCATGTGGCTAACGGGGCTCCTGTGAGAGAGAGAGAGAGAGACGCGAAGATGAAGGAAGTTTACCATATGGGACATCCTCGCTCATTCCAGCGTCATTCTGAGGAGACAGCAGTTACTCATGACGCACAGCAACCCAACTGTCCTATTGTGTGGGATTCATAAAGCAGCCGTTTCAAAGACACCTGATCTTTGATGACTGCTGCTCCAGTTATTCCAACTATAGATCTATTATGGCGTCAGGGCGTCGCAGAATGTGACTGATATAAATAAAACCGTCTGGGTTTTTGTTTTTTACTGAAAGAACAGAACAGATATAAAAGCGATACAACTGCTATAAATACTCTAAATACAATGGTATCATCATTTGATTGGGAGAGACTAAAGGCTCAGATTGATATTATAGGACTAACTGCGACTGTGCATCTGTACAGCTGTATAGTTTTCAAGCGTTTGGGTTGATGAAGAAAAAGTAGGCAAAGTAGCAAAGAGCGTTACTGTTTCATTCATGACTTCTATCGCACACACACATCCAATCATTTTTATGTTATTTAAAAAGTTATGAATATCTTTATTATTAACATATAGCCTATTCTGACTGACAAGCCAGACCCACATCCAGATGTTGGGTCTGGGAACTCACCATTGGCAGGGCTCAATCCGAGGGGCGGGATAAACGGTTGTCTTTCAAATTCACTCTGCACGCAATAAGATAGAGCTACAACCAGGCAGAGCAACGCTAGTTGATAGGTTAAACTTTTGCCGTATCCTGTTGGCAAAACTCTCATCTTCCTTTTTTAAGAATGACTTCAGTGCAGTTCTTTGTTCTTTTCTCAAAGAAAAGCTTAACGCCAAGTTTTCCTGAAGACCGCTGTTCCCAGCTGCAGCAGCCATAAGCCCGCCCACCGACTCTATACACAATGTGATTGGCCTGACCAGAGTTTGGTTTTTCCAGCTCGCAAGCCAATGGAGAGTGCCTAGCCCCCCTGGCTGCAAATTAAATTTGGGTGCATCTAGAATTCTAGGTTACATTTCATAGGCTAGTACACGCAAATGTTTGGCATTTTGTTGGAAACATAACTCAAACGATTAATCAATAATCTAAACAACAAAGCAACAAAATTCTTAGCAGAACGCTCTGTCTCAAACAGTTAATATGAAATTCATAAAGGTGGTACTGCATCAGTTAATGCATTATTGCATTGTATCAACAGAATCACTAAGCTTGTGTTATTGTGTCCAGTTTCAGCAGTGTTGTGTGCTTTGTGCGTGTTCCAGGTGCTTCAGGAGAGATTCACCAAGTTTGCCTCAGAAACCAACAGCATTGGCCAGCAGCGCATGGAGCAGGTGAACAAAATGGTTAACGAGATGATCGACTGCGGCCACTCGGACGCGGCCACCATCGCCGAGTGGAAGGATGGACTGAACGAGTCGTGGGCCGACCTCCTGGAGCTGATGGAGACGCGCAGGCAGATGCTGGCAGCGTCGCACCAGCTGCACAAGTTCTTCACTGACTGTAAAGAGGTACAGTCCAAACAAATATCCGCCTAGGATTCAGGTGTACAGTGTTCTTCATTTCAAAAAGGTAGACAAGTCTGGCCGTGACATACAGCTGCTATTTTTAAAGTGCTCGTCATAACGACGCTGTCCTGTGTTGTAGGTCTTGGCTCAGATCGCAGGGAAGATGAAGCAGCTGCCAGAGGTGAGGGCGTGCCAAGCCAACATCACCAATCCAGCCACCCTGCAGAGGCTCATGCACTCCTTTGAGCATGCCCTTCAGCTGCTAGTTGCACAGGCAAGTGATATGATTGCTTTCTGAACCCATCAGTCACACAGAGTACTTGCAGCTCATGAGCACAAGGATGGGGGCGTATACATTTCACCAAACTTTTTTTGGAGAAATAAACACTAACCCTGTATCGTAGGCCACATCTATGGACTTACCTAGCCCTAAGGCCAGGGGTAGGCAACCTGCCACTCGTTAGCCCCTCTATTGTCTATATCCACAACGTTCCACTTCCGGGATTGCTCCATTGCCGCCGGAAATACCGCCAATAATTAGTAATGTTGGTTTGTTAATTTAGACTTAAATAGACTGTATTAGCTTCATCATAAGGCTTGAATATGTTTTGCAGCCCGAGATAGATTTCTTTACATTTTTTTGGGCCAAAATGGCTCTCTTGATAGTAAAGGTTGCTTCCCCTCTGCCTTAGGCTTCATTCATTCATTCATTCATTCATTCAACCTTTATTGAACCATTGAGGGGCGACCTTCATTTTCAATGTCATCGAGTCAGATTACAAAGACAAAAACAGAACAACACAGAAAGTACAATCATAAGAAATATAGAGAGACAATAAAACATTCTGAATTGGAAACTGATTTGATAAACAAATTAGGATAATAGGGATGCAAAAGAAAATACAATTATGTAAAGCAGTTACAAGTAGAAGTTTGCAGGTTAAGAACCAGATTTCTAAATTGTCCAAGAGGCACAATTGAGTTGATTTTAAGAAAGTGCTGTAATTTGTTCCAGGAGTCGGGTGCACTGAAACTAAAAGCAGTTTTTCTAAGTTCAGACCGAGCTCGTGGAACATGAAGTGAAAAAAAATGAGTTTACTTAAACACGTGCTTGTTTGTTTGTTTTGTTCGACCAACAGGCAAAAAAAAAATTAAATCAGTTCAGTTCAATTTCGACAAACACAACCATTGTTCTACACTGTGATGATACCGCGATGAAGAAACTAACTCCCTTCATCCTGTCTTGGTGCAGGTGAGGCAGCTGCAGGAGAACGCTGCCCAGTTGAGAACCATCTATGCTGGTGAGAAGGCGGAGGCCATCATGGTCAAAGAGCAGGAAGTGATGGACGCCTGGAAGGAGCTGCTGAGCTCCTGTGAGGCCAGTCGCGTCCAGGTCACTTCAGTAACAGACAAGGTGCAGTTCTTCTCAGTGGTGCGTGAAAACCTGATGTGGATGGAAGGCATCATGGGCCAGATAGGATGGGATGAGCCCAGGTAAGATATCTGCTGTCTTTGAAGCTGTATTGGGATGTACATAAAACCCTTTGTATACATATAGCAGGGGTGTCAAACTCAACTTTACCACACTGCAAAATGAGAATCACATCAAGGGCCAGACATGCTTTTATATAATCAAAAGTCAAATATCTTTGTATTATTGCATGTCTCATATAGCTTTCTTACAGTTTGGTCGACATAAAGCCAAAAAGTCAGCAAAAAAGTTCCTTAGCCATTGTAGAGTTTAGCATTAATGATTATGATGATGATTAATGATTCAAATGTTTTACAGCAACCTGTTTCACAGCCTGAATATGAAAACTCTCTGGTTCTGGGGGAATTTCTGAGTCTCAAAGTCGGCATATCTGCCAAATTCTGCTTTGAGTGTCTTGTAACTGCAGTTTGAAAATCGTTTCTCGTCTTTTTGGTTTGGCGCACATCTAGGTGGACCAAAATTGATATGCGGGCGGGATCAAAATTTGCAAGGGGCCGTATTTTGCCCACTGGCCTTGAGTTTGACACGTGTGGTATACAGTATGTGGTCCAGGTTTTAGTAGCTGCATTTTGTGTTTTGTTCAGTGTTCAGTTAACTGAAAGTCTCTGTGGTCTTGAGCATTCCTTGTAGACCGAATTTCATCACTGTGTAGTGTCGAATTAGGCAGCTGTGCCACCTTGACCTAATTTCACATGACATCTGTTATTCAATTTTTCATACAATGTAATCGAGGAATATACATTTTACACTGCCAGTATTTGTCTTTTCACCCAGCCAGTTCCACTGTACAGTAAGCTTGCAACACATCTACTTGGCTTCCAATCTTTTCACCCGCTGTTGACATGACATATGCACGAACATACACACTACGGGACTCAAAGATTTTTTTCCATTAGGCTGATCAGAAAAAGCTAATATTTTTTATTATTATTCAATCATTTAAGTCTTTTTCTTAACCAAAAATTCCAGTAGCTAAACCTCTTGTTCCAGTTTCTCAGTTGTGGAGATTTTCTGCTTTACTTTGTCTTGATGTGATTGTAAACTGAATATATTTGGGTTTTCAGCTGATAGTTGGACAAAACAAGACATTTTAAAGACAATTAATTGAAAGAATTAATTAAAAATAATTAAAATAATAATTACTTGCAGCCTTACCTGCATTACTGGTTGGTCTGTGGCTTATTTTCTAATCAATTAATTGTTGTAGGTCAGTGGATCCCAAAACTTTTTCATGTCAAAGACACAAATTAGACCATGGACCCCCATTTGATAAGATTTGGTCCCTGGGTCCCCCATCTGATAGGATTTTTGCTCAGATGTTTTATTGCAGAAAGTGTTATTGCCATTGTGTTGCATATGAATGGAATTATAGTGAAAATAAATGATTCCACCTTTTGCTGGGGACCCCCTGAACTCCCTCAAGGACCCCACTTTGGGAACCAGTGGTTTAGGTTTTACAATGTCAGATAAAGTAAAAAAGAAAGAAAGAAAAAAGCCCAGTAAAAAATGGTGTCTTTAAATTGCTTGTTTTGTCCAATCAACATTCCTAAACACAAAGATGATCGATTTACAATAAAACAAAAATCAGAGAAAAGCAAACACCAAGGGTCTAAAGATTTATCTGAGGATAGAAGGTGCTGTGGAGATTGTATAACACTTTGCGGCAAATGTGATTTAAGGCTAAATAAAATTGAGTTAACTCACATTTGTGAAGCTGGAACCAATAAATGTTTGGCATTTTTGCTTAATAAATGGCTTAAATGATTCATTGAATATCAAAATTATTGTCCATTCATTTTCTGGCAATAGGCCATTACAGTGCCCTAACATTGATTTAAGATGCATACCATGTAAGCATAACGTTCCCAGTTCAAATCCAGCCTTTACTGCATGTCATCCCCATCTATCTTTCCCCACACTTCCTGTCAATGTCTCCACTGTACTTTATCAGAGATAAAGGTGAAATGCCCCAAAAATAATCTTTTAAAAAGCCTATCAGAATGTTTTATCATGTTGTGTACATGCAAGTATTACATTGTCTTTGTGTGAGGATGGTGTAAGATGGTTCAACTGCTGGTGCTACAGGAAAAGTCAGGGTATCACCAAAGTCATTATTATTCATCCTTTTATACCTCATTCATCGTATTAGCACTAGTACTGTATTACAGTATGTCAACTTGTATACTTGTGAAGCACAAAGCTAACATGTTACACTCTGCAGGTATGAGGATCCACTGTTTTGCTTCATTTAACCTGAATAATCTGATCTATTCCTCCTCAGGGATTTGACGGCTCTGGAAGTGATGATGAAACAACATCAGGATCTGAAAGCCAAAGTAGACGGGCGCAGCAAGACCATACAGCAGTGTGCAGATCTGGGCAAGATCCTTATAGCTGCAGGCAACCCCGCATCAGAGGAGGTCAGGCTAACAAAGTCCAACACAGCACATCTTGTCATATACTCTGAAAGCCACGCCCACCGGAGGCTTAAACAATGGCCGCCACAGTATGCAACTAATATACAACTGAAACACTAAAGTGCCTGTAGCTAGCCAAAAACATCTGATTCAAACATGTCAAATGATTATTTTAGCAACCTATGTCTACCAGAGAGGGCAAGTTAGCTGTTAGTAAGCTAATGTTAGCTATTAGCAAGCTAATTAAGGCACTTGCAAACTTAATACTATAGCATTCTGATTTTTCCCACATTCCCCTATAACAAAAGTTGCATACTGTGTACAAAAATGCTTTAGTTTTACTTACAGAAATATAATTAGCCTAAAACTGACATTTGGATATTTGACTTGGTAACAAAATGCTTGCTGCACAGTGCACACGTAACGCCTAACATTAGCTTAGTGTGAGAAGAATCCCACAGTCTTCTTATTCGTCTTGCTTATTTTTCACGTCTGTATCCACTTTTGTCTTCATAAAAGCTCAGTTTTTGGTTCGACAGCTTATAAAAACTTGTATTATGGACTATTTACATTGTTGGGAGTGCAGTCTATGTGCATATCACATCGCAGCAGCTTTTAGGCATTTTTCTGTTGTTTGCTAGCAGACAGAATCGACGAGGAAGCACAGTCACGCAATACAAGTCAATGGAGAGCGGAGAGTTGTTTTCCACTCCGGAGGGGGCGGGACTGCGCTCTGTCTCTATGTCACAAAATAATTTATAACCATAAAATGACTTGATTCAGCTATATGTTGTTGGGTTGTTGTGGTCATGACTGCAATCTGTCTGTCCCCACAGATAAAAGAGAAGCTGGACAGTCTTCTGGCTAAGCAGAGGGATCTTGTTGAAAAATGGGACAGACACCAGGAAAGGTTACAGCGCAGTGAGTAGCTCAGTAGATGACTATATCAGAGCAGAAGCAGCTCTTAACATAACACTATGTTATGTTTTTCCACTTTGTCCTTTTATCATGAATCATGAATGAATCTTATTGTTTGCGCTAATATTACACACTCACTCTGAACATGACTGAAATGATATAATACACATCCGCTATGATCTCTCACATAAATATCACCATAATGTACACAAGCATGTAATGGATTTCTACTGGAGTGTGCATTGGTGTAACCATGTTGTTGGTTTGCTGTCACCTCCAGAGCAGGAACATTTCCAGTTTACCCAGGAGACGGTAAAGGCGGAAGCCTGGCTGAAGGCCAAGGAGCCGCTGATCACCTCCAAGGAGCCAGAGGGAGGAGGGGCCCGGGCGCAAACAGATGAGGTTGAGCAACTCATCCTTCGCCACGAGGCCTTCCGCAAGGCTGCTGTAACCTGGAAAGAACGCTTCAGCTCTCTCCGCCAGCTTTCCGCAGTAAGCTTGACTGTAGATAAATGTTTAATCAGTTTGGTGGAGTCGCAATTTAATGCTGCTACAGGAAAAAAAAACGTGACCTTGGGATGTTGTGTTTGCTTAGCAGGCATGGGCGCATGCCATGAGGTTGCACCGTTATGGGCTCGAATCTGTCTCATGACGTTTACTGCATGTTGTGTACCCTTATTCACTGCACCCCATCTGCCTTTCATGCTACATTGCTTAGTAGGCAATAACAGACTGTTTTGAAATGAGCAAATAATTCCTGATAACTTGTTGTACCCCCATTTTATTGGACCCATCTTTGATTTCTGGTTTTATTTGGGTTTAAGTAGTGCTATTAATTATTTAGTTAACTCTCTCTTTAGGCTGAGAAGAAAAAAGAGGAGGAGAAAAAGACAACCCCACTCTCCAGCCGAAGGATGTTCCCATTATCATGTCTGACTCCCAGTGTTCCCGCAACAAGTGCTACCTCATCTTTCTTGAGGCAGACGGTACAGGCGCATATAGAACCCAAACCCTTACAGACCAGGCTGGATCTGGGTGCCACCCCTTCAACCCAGAGGTTGTCCTCCACTCTAGCCAGCTACAAGCCAGTTATAAATGGATCAGGCTACCAAGGACTGGAACAGCATTGCAGTGGGAAGCTGGTGAGCTCCTCGTACCTTGGGATGAACCACCAGGCGGCCGGAGGTGGAAGTGATTCCGGTTTCTCGGCGCTGACCTCCCAGAGTGGTGGAGCAGACACTTCTACTTACCTTGGGATAAACCATCAAACTGCTAGCAGTGCAGAGAGCTCTGGGTACTTTGGACTGACTACTGGTTGTGTGGGTGGTACGCAAAACCATCTAGGCAGTGGCAGGTTAGGAAGTTCAGGTAACATAGCTCAGCAGCCAAGCAGTGGAGGTATGGGAAGTCCTGGCTTTCTGCCTCAACAAAATATGGGCAGTTCTGGATACTTGGGACATCAGCCTAATTTAGGAAGTACAGGATATTTGGCACAACAGCCTAATATGGGAAGCACTGGGTATTTGGCACAACAGCCTAATATGGGGAGCACTGGGTATTTGGCACAACAGCCTAATATGGGGAGCACTGGGTATTTGGCACAACAGCCTAATATGGGGAGCACTGGGTATTTAGCACAACAGCCTAATGTGGTGAGTTCTGGATACCTAGCGCAGAATTATCAGAGCAGTGGGGGATTGGGTAGCTCAGGTCTTCTGGCACAAAATCATTACAGCAGTGGAAGTCTGGGCAGTTCTGGATACCTGGTGCAGAGTGGTGGCATCATGGACCCTAAAATGGCATATGCATGGCAGCACCTGAAAGCTGACTTTATGCAACCCAGGATCAACCACATCCACAAGGCTGTAAACCCCCTTCTAGAGGCCAGCAGAGTGCAGCGGGAACAGTTTGGGGACATCCCAATGGCAGACATGGTGGGGCCAGAGTCAGGGCTGGAGCTCCTCCATGGCCGTCTGCAGAGGGATCCCCGTGGAAGTCGCTCTGATCCTCAGATGGACCATCTCAGGCGAGAGAGGGAGTACAAGCTGGGTAGACAGACCTCCAGCGAACAAGAGATCCAGGCCAGGCTGAACGAACTGCCACTGATTGTGCGTCAGGAGCGCTACCGGAGGCGCCTGGAGAGGCAGTCGTCCAGCGAACAGGAGGGGAGCAGCAAGCAGAGGCTGCAGAGACAGGACTCGAGTGACCTGGAGGGCTCTGTGAAAGAGGGATCTGACAAACGCTCAGGGTATGTGAATGAGCTGTGCTTGTGACAGTGAAATTCAAATGATCTTTACAAAATGTGCCTAATCAGCACTGTCCAGCGTGATCCTAATCAATTTTAAGGTCACATAATGATTGTGTTTTCTGTTTGGGTGACTCATGTCTGTTGTCACTGCAGGGAGAAGAGATCTACCATGGCAGAGATTGTAGAACAGGTCCAGGAGAGAGAGGCAGCAAATGTGAGTTAGATTACATACAGTATATCACAACGGTGTTGTGTATGTTCATTCTTGTGTGACTTGGTGTCACATTCTCTTTATTCTCCTTTCTCAGGCACGAGGAGAGCCTTATCGCCCTGGAAGCAGCCTCTCAGCACCTGTGACTCGTTTTGACGGACGCCCTCGTGCCCGAGACCGCCCCAAACCAAGGAGGAGGCCCCGTCCAAAGGAGCCTGAGGAGACACGACGTTCTCGCTCAGCTCCAGCTACTGGTGCCCCAACGACACCTCAGCCGCCTTCACACACTGCCCAAAACGAAGGCTTCCTCTACCGCAAAAAGGCCACCACATCTGACCTTGAAGCTCAGCAGAGAAGCCCAAACAGGTACAACCACTACTGATAAAAATCATACAAAAGACATAGCTTACAATTCATCGTAACCCTATCCCCTAACCCTAAACCCCTTTAACAGTGATTGTCCAATCATAGCTTACCAACCGTAAATAGGCGTGTCAAGCTTTGGATTTCTCCACGTGCTGAAGCAGTGTCCATTGGGCTCCAACAAGAGTGATACTCGCTATTTAAAAAGTTTAGTGGTGTCTTTTTAAACCTTTCCAAAAAAAACAAGAGCAACCGTGTAAGGAATGGATAAAACAGTGTATTTATCTGCTCTAACATAAGATGCAAGGGTTAGCATGTGCAAGTAAGTGTTAACTAGTTTACAACCTACAGTAGTAGCCAGTCTTTACTTTCAAGGCCAAGGAGTGCATTATGAACTAGAGTAATTTGTGGAGTTAGGTTAATAAGAGCTCTGGTCACAACTAGCACAACCACGTGTTGTATTCCCCCACTGTGTGGAAGTGGACTCTGGAAGCTGTCAGAGTGCAGGCTGACATTAGAAGCTCTTTCCTGATTTTTATTTGATTCTGGCTTACTAGCTCTACACTGCAACACAAGAGCAATGCTGTTTACTTACATGTCCATTACATGGATCATCAACTGGTGGGGTTGCTGACTTTTTCCCCATAATAGTAGCTTCCAGCACAATATCATGTATGTAGCGACCAAGTGCATATTTAAGACCCCTTCTACAAGATGATGATTTTAAACGAGTCAACTGGACACAAAAATTAAATTGTATTGTTAGGTGTTGTGTCCATCTTTAAAGGAGACCTATTTGCTTCTCCGTATTTTATGTCATATCTATAATGTTACAATGTACAATGTCAGATGTTCATATTAAATGTGGCCAAAGCTTTAAATAATGAAGTAAATGGATTCAAAATAAATCCCTACACCATCAGATTTTATAATGTTCTGAACACACAGTTGTTTCTACTCTCGGCTGGGAATGACGTCATATGGGCCGGTTTTATGATTATCTGCTCCAGGCAGGCACACTATCGCAGTGTTTACATTACATACACTGTAGCTACATGCTGACATCAAGGAAACCTAAAATCTTTGTTGCAAATGTTGTTAATTTTTCTCCAATCTAGGAACAGAGCATCTCAGACAGACGGTAAATACAGGTGCAGCAGCCATGGCCAGAAAAAACTAATTGTTCTTTTAAACATTAAAACATGTAAACATGTCTTAGTAAAAACACAAAATACAAGTATGAACCTGAAAACGAGTAAAATAGGTCTCCTCCAACTGGCCCAAGTTATGTCCAGACATGTATTCAATCTTAATGTGTTAAGATCTGCTTCATCATTTTAATTTTACAGCAAGTCCTGGGTGAACGTATATTGTGTGCTGAAAGAGGGACAGCTGACCTTCTACAAGGATGCTCGGAACCACGCCACGACATACAATGAAGAGCCTCCTGTAGACCTTAGTAACTGCACATTCGATCCTTCAATGGGATACAAGAAGAAGAAGAATGTCTTCATTCTTCAGTAAGAGCTTTTCTATTTCGGCAAATATTAACGGCAGAAATTGTGATTTTACTGAGGGATTTTCAAGTGTAATGTTGTTTTACATTTAAAAAAGATATTATTCCCTATTTTATCAGATTTCAAAGCACAGAATATTAAACACGTGCAATATTATTATTCATTAGACATATAAAAGGCATTGCAGTGCATGAGAAACTGACAATCACTGTTGATTTTTTTCCCGCAACAGAATAAACGATGGAATCAACTTTGCATTCCATGCAAAAGATGAGGTAAGAACATTCATATTTGAGGCATGTTAAAAACGAGCAGACATTAGGACATAATCCACTTCCCTTACTTTAGACCTTCTGTGTGCCAAATAAGCGGTCCATGAAAGACTACACCTCTAAGGGCAAATAAGAGATGTCTACACATTAAGAAATATACGGATGATTTAGGTTTGCTGCAGACACATATTTTGTAATGTCAAAGGAAAAGTCTGGTGATTTTGTCAACAAATCCTATTAAAAGTTAAAAGTATTGTGTGTGTATCCAAAGCCTGATATATCTTAATCCTCTGTGCTATAGAGCTCCATTGTCTGTCAGCTCCACTGGTGCACTGTGTGATATGTTTCTTCATTACCATGAAGACACACAGACACACACACAGACAGACACACACACACACACACACACACACACACACTGCCGTTTATTTATTTATATTCCAATTTTGTTTATTGGGACTTTTCAACAGACTCATATTCAATGACGGAGGAGCATACAAATATACACGTCACGGAATAACCAACCCTGGGAACGTGATTACTCTTGTTACGTCTAGGGATTATAACAGAGCTTGGTTTTTCTCGCACATATGATACTAAGGAAAGCTAAATGCTTAGCCGCCGAACTGAAGTTAAGGGTTTGAGGCCTACCTGGCGTTCATCGGCTTGCCGTGTCCCTAGCTTCGGTGCCGAATAGCCCGTTCCTCAAGTGACAGTTCATTTCTTTGACATTCAAAACACAAACACAAACTGAATATTGTGTCCCAGTTAAAGTTCTTGTAGAGTAGCATTTTATAAAAATACAGACAAAAACAGGATCATTCATACATAACCACAAACAGTACAAACCAAAATGGAGGAAAAGAATTATGCAAAATACATATCAAGAACCCAGGAAAATGGACAACATCAGACATTGTATTGTAGACATATAAAGACCTGAGGCCTGTACTACTGTTGTGGAAGTTTCTGCTGCAGCAGGGGTAGAGGTTTCAAAGTTTAGTGAATGAAACAAATAAGACAGTCCGAGAACTAAACCAAGTTAGGGTTTTGTATTTTATTAAGATATATTTGCAAATATGGGAAGAATAACAGATTCACAAAAAGCACAAACAGCTCAGTGAGTACAGATTCTTCAAATGAGTGAAGGGAACACTGAGCTTAAATGCACATTGGGGAAAAGGGAGTGACAATTCACACATGATCTGTTTGAAACAGGACTTTACATTTTCTCACAGGCAGCATAGAGATAAGGTCAGAAGATTAAAGCCAAACACGCACATAAAGATACAGATCCTGCCAGATACTTTTCTAAATTGCAGAAAGCATCATAAAACCACTTCATCTAATCTCCTGTCCCCCACTTTCACATCTGGGGTCACATTCCCCGTACATCGAAACTGACAAGGGAGGAACGGATCTGGGAAGGAAGATGGTTTACAGTGGCCTTGTAGTTGATCAGTTCAAACAAAGAACCTACGCTTCGTCTTCCAGACTCTCTGTCTCAGCAGTTAAGCAGGATCGAATCAACATGATAAAATAGGATAAACTGTCTTTCAGTAATGCAGAGAAAAGGCATAAGAATTAAAAAGAACAGTGCTTAAATGTAATTTTTGCCATTACACTACAAATCCAGATCAACATGCCCTGAATTTCTTTCAGTTACCCGTCTTCACCTAACCTAACAAACCCAGTCCCGCATAAGCTGTGTTACGATGGTGGTTAACAACTAGTTCAATCAACCCAGGGTTTCCCAATCCAGCGACGCATGCGTTCACATAAAAGAGGCGGTGTTTGCACAGCATGACCAATCGCAAACATCTACCAGAGCCGCATATTTTACATAAGATGAGCAAACTATTATACTACATAAATATGAAGAACACAGACACGGTTTTACAGGCAAAACGCAGGAAGGAAAGCTGGCATAAAAAGCCGACGCTGTTAATGCGTAAATCACAACGCTTATCAATATCACTTCACCATCAGTCAGGCACAAGATCTGACAATAATTAGACTTTTGCTTTCCATAAACTGTCGTTGCTTTAGCCTATTATATTATCAGTTGCAGCCCTGGCAGTGGTAAGCGATCGTGAGAGCAAATAAAAAATATAAAAACAAAAACCGATGTGCGCATTGGCAACATATGGCATATATATCTTTCATAAAAATACCCATCAGGGAATGTTAACGGGGTTGTTGTCGGTCTCTAAATGTTTTAACTTTTCTGAGCGCACCTCTCTCTCTCTGCGCACCGAGCTCCACCTGATCTTCTAAGAACGGTGACGCCGTTATTAATTGATTATTGATTGGTCAGAAGGCAGTTTTACACCGGTTGATCTCTAATCTCCAATATAACCTGCTCCCGACCAGGTTAGGTGTTCAGCATAAGTTACCATGGCGATGTAACCCGGTAACAAGTCATCCACCGTCGTGATACACAAAACCCTGGGTTGAACCTGGAGTTACCTCGTTAACACCAAATCTTGCTTCGTCGTACAGGCCTCTGTAGTACCACAACCCCCACATCCCAAACTAGCTCACTATGAGGGGATTTTAACCTTTTGACATGGAAAAAAGGACCCCAAATGTCATTACTTTTATTGGATAAACCACTAATTGAAGCTGAATATTTTCCAATCTGATAAGAAATATCTTATCCAACGCTCACGAAATAGAGCTGTTGCGGATTTCCAGGTGGTCAATATTAGCAAGCCAATGGTAGGGAGTAGTATTAAATGTTCAAGTTCCAATGAGGTTAAGGCAGAGAATCTATACTCAGCTGCGAACCTGTAAATATCTAAAAAACTGTTTAGGAAATGAAAACTTATTTGAGACCTGCTGAAAGGATGCAAAGACATTATCAAGATACAAATCTCTAAAGGTCTTGACCCCCAAATTTGAGCATACCAAGAAGTTATTGTTTACGAGGGATAAAGGAAAAACATGATTAGCAAATAGCGGGGCATAGATACTGTATAAAATGACTGGAGGCCAAAGTGTCGCTTAAACTCCCCCCTCAGAACTTGAGTTGTTAACCAACATGTCTTGGTACAGGGAAAAATAAACGAGTGAATAGGAGCATGTACTAGAGCCTTCAGTGACTCCGACTTGGAGGAGTTGGCCTCTAGTGCCAGCCACATTGGGGCAGGGGGATCAAAGGCCTCATACAGTTAAAATCCTGATGTTGCTAGCCCAATAATAAAACCTGATGTTTGCCCAATAATAAAACCTGACGTTTGGTAAAGCCATCTGTCCGAGTGGCATAGGTCTGCAAATGTAGTTGACAAAGTCTTATTCCATCTAATTTATGAAAGAAGATCTGAGGCATGAAAATTATGATGCATTGAAAAAGATAGGAGAAGCGTCGAAGGATTTTAATTTTAATCTAATTGACTTGTGCAGTTGGGGATAAATGAAGCATTAGTCTTGTTAAGGTCTGCATGCTTGTGAGTGACCTGAACTCCGAGATATGTAAAGCTATGCTGGGCGACCTTAAAGGGTAGGTTCTGTGAAGGATAGTTTACTGCAGCTATATTGATGGGGAAACTTTTATTTGAAATTCCATTTATAACTCTGATATTTGACCAAATGATTGAAGAGTGGCAAGGGCAGATGGAACAGAAACGTGCAAGTTGGAAGTGTATAAAACCTAGTCATCTGCATAAAGAGAGACCTTCAGTTCTGTTCTTCAATATGAGGGTTAGATTGACAAGGGTTCAGTGGCAATTGCAAATAGTAGGGGACTCAAAGGGCAACCATGTCTAGTGAAGTAATAAAGACAAAAATATTCAGAGTGAATATTGTTTGTGCTAATTGAAGCTTGCAGTGATAGAGCAGCTTAACCCATGAAATAAGTCTTCTTAAAGCCACATTTCTGTGTAAAAGAGGTAGTCCCATTCTACTCTGTCATAAGGTTTTTCTGCATCTGGTGAAATAATAGATGGGATGATAGATTCCAGCCATAAAGCCACCAGTTTTGACAATAATGTCAGCTTAACATTAAGCAAACTTATTGGCCAGTAAGAGGTACAGGCTAAAGATTTCTTTTTTTCATTAAGAGCTTTAGTAAGAGTTTGGGAAAGGCAATCAGAATTAAATGATTCGTTGAACAGTAGTAGTCCAGTAGTAGGGGGGTCAGCTAATGGCTAACTTTCTTATAGAACTCAGACAGATTACCATCTGGTCCTGGCCTCTTCCCACTTTGTAGAGATGCCATAGCAGCATTTAGTTCTTCAATAGTGATTGTTTTCTCTAATTTTAGCTACAGTTTGTTCAATAGAAGGGATATCTACTCCATCAAAAAAACTAAGTTGAAGTTGGGAGGGATAGAATTAGGATAAGATGAGTAAAGAGACATGTTAGCTTCCTTTAAATACCTAATTCATTTCCAAAGGATCTGTCATTATACCTTAACTAGTTTGAATCTGGGGAATTTCATGGGAAGATGATGCCTGAAGTGACTTGTGCGCCAGTAGTTTCCTGGCCTTATTGATGTGTTCAAGAAGCTTTGATCTTGCCTGAAGCCGGAGCTCAGTAGAGGGATGTGTTGTAAGAACATCAAACTCTGCCTGTAGCGACAACTGCTCTTTGAATACATCAGGGCATTGAGAGGCAGCATACATATTATCAAGTTGAGATATTTGTTGTGCCAGCTTGGTTTAGCTTTTCCTTCCTAAGTTTATTCTCATAGCATGTGTATAAAATTATTTATCCTCTAATATAGCCAACAACGTCTCCCACAGGAGAGAGGCGGCAACATCCAAAGCCCTGTTTAGACTCACAGAAAGGTCAATTTGCTATAAGACTAAGCCCATACAGTCCTCATTTGTGAGCAAGCGCATGTTCAGATGCCACAGAGCTTGCACGCTAATGGAATTATTAAAATAGATGTTCGTGGGACTAGAGCATGGTCAGATAGCATGATAGCATTGTGTTTACATGCAGACAAAGAGCCAGAAAATAGTCTATACGAGTAAACGTATGGTGAAAAATGAAAAAAAAAGAATACTATAGAAATACTATATAGAAAGTACTGCATTACTTTGTCTGACTGTGAGTGTCAGGAGACCTTGGGGTATGAACAATCCAGCTGCGGGTCCTGAGGGTAAAATTAGACATTAGTTCACTTCCGTTTACGCATGTGGCTGTTAAGAAAAAGATCATGGTTTGGGTTAAAATCAGACGTTACTCCTTATTTTACAGATAGCTCCGAGTTATCGTTTAGATTAGGATTTTAAGTTTAAAAAAAACATATGTTGGACTTTTAGAATACTATGTCTATGAGTTGTTAGCAGTTCCACCAAAAAGACATGTCCCTTATGACTTCTCAGATGGTGTCATTTTAATGATAGTTTAGAGGCCCAAAGATTTAAAATTATGTTAATTCAGTTCAAAGTTTAGAAAAAAGTCAAAAAATTTAGATTTGTTGCAGAACTTTTGTTTGGTTCCTGCCCCAGTAGTCATCAGATTTATCTCAGATGGTTCCTGACCCCTAGGTTGGGGAATCCTCTCATTTAGTAACTGGTGGGGTTGATTTATGAAAGTAAACTATAAGACACTGAGAGAGCAGCCCCAAAACACAAATGGCTGATGTAATCAAGGAAAGGTACAACACTCTTTCATGGTCATAGTACATTTTGGCTTTTTGTGTTCTGGAAACATGTCCCATCTCTGTCCGCCCACCAATTTGTACTGACTCCTGAAATCAGTTTTTTCTAATAAGTGGAATTTCAACAGTTGGAATTGGTTTCTCTTCTCTATTGCAGGCTACATTTTGTGTCTGTATGATGAAATGGTTTAAAAGTTCCAAAACCCAATATGAAAAACATGCAAAAGAGAAAGATTACATAACAAAGAGACTCCTTGACGTGTGTCATTTGCTGGTCTCTGTAGGAGGACCTGAAGGCTTGGACTTCAAACATCACCACCTGTATAGCTGAGCATGAGGCCATGGGCACGTGGGACAAGCCGGGAACCTCGTCCATGGACCCCGACCACTCGGAGAGGAAGGAGAAGTCGGAGGGGGACGCAGACGCCAGGTCCGAGAGGTCCGAGCTCGCCGAAGGGGAGGAGAGGTCTGAGAAGGAGAGGTCAGAGAAAGGGGATGGCTCGGAGAAGTTAGACACGTCCGAAATTGCCGACAAAATGGAGGGCGGGGCAGGGGGCTCCAGCACGTCTGGAAAGAGCAAATGAGGAGCCCCCTTTTGTGTTTTTCAACATTACTCACTGACAAAAGGCGTAGTAGGCGGTGGGTGGGAGGGAGGGATGGATGGAGAGCATGTGCAGCTAAGTTTTGCTGATCCTCAGTCACAGAGCTGGAACACACTGAGGTCCATGGTCCTTGGACTGACTATTGTTACTGTGACAGACTAATCTCTCAGCCCCTCCCCTTCACCCAGGCAATACATCAGTGCTTGCATTGTGCCCACCTGCTGGTAGATAGGAGGTTGCCCCAGACAGACAGACTCCCAACAAGTGGTCCCAGGAATTAGTCACTGTCACGTCCCCATTGTTGATCGTTTAATCTCTTGGATTCACAGCATCTTTCTGTATGTATCTTTGACTGATAATGTAATGCTCTTGTCTAGCTAGACAAACCCGAGAAGAGGTGAATGAAATGTTTCACAATATCAAAAAAAAAAAAAAAAAGGAAAAAAAAGTTTTTTGAAGCAATATACTTTTTTATTTCTTCTCTTTGTTAAAGAGAGAAAAGGGGGAAAAGGAAACTAGAAATAATTGCAAATGTGAACTCTATGATTTGTCACATTCACGTAAGCGTACTCCGGGCAGTTGTGCACCTTAGACACTTGACACATCTGTATACTAATCATAATGACATTTAATCCCATCACATGGCTAGCTTTGAATCATGTTAATATAATGGAATGCTGGTGTTACCCACCTGACTTCATTGGTGTCAATGAATACACAGTTCTACGGTTTAGTTTCCTCTTTTCTTTTTCTTTTTCTTATTATTGTTATTTTTTTGTCCACAATGATCCATGTCACAAAAAAAAAGCTTTCCATCAAATTCTAATCCAAGGTGTGTTCAAAGTGGCAATGCTCAAAGTAATACTAAGCCTATGTGACACAATGCCTTTGTATACATGACAAAAATCTGAACATTGCATGAAAAAGTCTATTAGTGCACCTGTTAAACTTGCCTTTATTTTGATGTTCTTGAAATAAGTTGGGCAATATTGGAATTGCAATAATTTAATGTGAGTGGTGGGAAAAAAAATGTATTTTACTATGATGGTCCACTTCGGAAAATCCATAGGTAAGTTTGACAAAGTAGGTTTGTCAGTAAGCATGAGAAGAAAGAGATGTTTTTGTTTTTTTGTTTTTTTTGGGGGGGGAGGGGGGTATATACCTGAGAAGTGACTACTCCTTGATCTGTAACATGAATTAAGAAGCCAAATGGCCCCTCTGCTGTTTGTACTGTATTACTGCAATTTATTTTCCACAGAATGTATTGATTTCAGCTGTGAAATGTTCAATCACTACAGAGTTTGTGGTGCCCAAAATTGTAAAACCCTGAAGCAGTTCACTGGGAGTAAAGCCTCTCTGTACCGTGTCTTTCATTTGAAGTTCAAACTGATTGGAATCTCTCCATCTAAGGCAAGTTAAATGTAAAACTGTCATGGTTCAAGTCATGAATTGTATATACCTATCTTTGTATGTATACCAATAAATCCTGTGCTCTAATAAAACAATACTCTGAACTGAAATGGGTAAAATTAAAACATTTGTATTAATCCACAAATAAAAACAATCGTCACTCAAATATATTAATGTTTACGACATTTAAACGACAAATATGCAAATTAGGAGCCACTATTAAATATCATAGTGTACCAGTATGTAGTTGTATGAAACACCTTTTACCAGGGAAGAGCAGCAGGACATACTGTAGGTATGCTTGTTGTATTTTTTATATGCCAATATGTATTCATATCAGATTCAGAAGTTGCCCCGCAGCCCCAATAAGAACGTGTATTAATAGCTGATTGAGTAGTCAGTGTGTCTGTGAGAGGTGTGCTAAATTTATATATATATATATATATATATATATATATATATATATATATATATATATATATATATATATCTCAACCAACCAACCAACTAGCCTGGGTAGTTCAGTACATGCTGCTCTGAATAATCAAATTATTGGTGACTAAACTCAAGTACAGTATGCTGTGATCACAGAGATGAACAGGCATTAGTCCACATATTGATTGTCATGTATGTCAGTTATCTTTTACATATACAAATACAATTAAAGGTTTCATTAATGTCAGTAAAATGTAGCCGTCTTGACACATTGTACTCACATTAAAGACAAAGGAGGAAATGCACATGCAGGGTGCAGTCAAACACAGGCAGCAGCTCAGACTTTCTTACAGTGTTTTTCCATTTTCCATCCTGTCAAAGTGCACCTTAAATGTGTGTTTTTCTTTCTACAAAAACACCAAAAGTATATCTCAGATGCAGCAGTATTTGAATCCACTGACTTGAGGATTGTAGTGACAGTGCGCTGTATCTCTCTGTATCACTGCAGCCTTCAAATGAGTTGAATGAGAATAGATAAACTGTGTGGTGTGAATGTTATCTTCATTTGTCAGTCACTGTTTGTTTTTTACATAAGTGCCATGTCATGCAGTTTGCTGAAACAGAGGTTCAGAAGAGAAAACCATTGGTTACTTGCAATACATATTTTTTATCATTGAAATAGGAGCTATAGTATTTTCGTGTGGCTGTAATTGTTCTGATTCCTTGCTCATGGCAGATATTTAGCCCGCATCACCATGTGTGTTTTTTTTACGTGTTTGCTTCCCATCACTTTTATGATACCCACGGGGGATTTTTTTCCCCCCACTATGTTATAACAGAACAGTCAAAATTAAATAGGCAGCATAAACCGTGACTGAAAAAAAATATATTGTGCAAACTTTGTTTCCTTCATTGATGGTCTTACAAGTGTGTATGTCATTGTTACTTTACATTACAACTTGCTGCTATGACATTAAATAAACCTCCAAACCTGCTGATGCAAACTTGATGTGCAATTGATGTGGACACACATGCTGGTCACACACACACACACACACACACACACACACACACACACACACACACACACACACACACACACACTCATCTGATACACCTGATTGTTCCTCACATTGGTTTCAACTACAAGCTGAGCGCTTCTCTACTCAATTGCTCATTCTTGAAACTGATAATCAACTTTTGCTTCAGCTCTATCAGCAGGGGCAGAGCGGGGCGGGGTGCTTCTGGGGCTCCAGCCCTGAATGTTTTCTCAAAAGCCCCCATTCTCTGAGGGTTTTAAAATAACTTAAATAACCCTCATTCTCTTTGACTGGGCCGGCAAATCAATGAAGCAAAAGTTGCATTACTGGGGAAATATCGCCATTCATTCTGTAAACTCTCTTAAAAATAGTTTTCAAGATTAGTAATGCTGTTCACGCCAAATTCCTACCCTATCGACTGTATGTTGTGTAGCCTAACTTATAAATAAATACATCAGACAGTTTTTGTATTTTTTTTAGGTGGCAGGAGTGAAAATCCTCATTTGTTGTGTTCTGGTTTCAGTTGGAGAACAGTTAGGTATAAAACAGGATGTCAGTCAGGATGTACAGGATGAATCTTTTCCTTGGCAACTATCATGTTTTTCCCAAATGATTTTTAGGCAGTCTGTTTTTTTTGTTTTTTTTTAAATGGCTTGAAAAGAAGTGCATATAGCTGCTGTAAATGGGGAAAATCTCGCCCGAGGAAGCATGCCCCTGGACCCCCTTACCTTTGGGCTGAGCCCCCAATGTTTACAACATCTGGCTCTGCCCCTGTTTCTCAGTATCTGTGAAGGTGAAGATTCCAGTTTAAAAGACACAGCATTATCATCATGGAGAGGCAGCAGCGTTGATTAGCATTGACGGTACATCAACTCCATACACTATGATAAAGCCTTGGTGGTTCCAACCATATGGAAGAAATGTGGGAGGCCAGATATAATAGAAACATACAGTAAAGTATGACATTGAAATGTAAACACACTCAACTGATACTCAACTGAGCTTTTTTTTAAAGAAAACATCAGAGAAAGTGTATGTTGATAGAAGCGCCCCCTGGAGTTAGTGCTGAAATAGCCTTCACACTGACACTAGTGCAGAACTGAATCATTGGTGGAAATCATTTGAAGGCCTGTTATTTTCCAAACTGTGTCCATGTCAAGTGGGTATCTATATGCTTCAGATTCGCCCCGCCGGCTTCTGAACATGTACACAAGAAAGTGGTACGACGCAAACATTTTTTCTATGCTCTATTTATGGCTTTCTCATAGCGACCAATGAAATTTCAGAATCTCATCCGAGCTATGTACGTGCAGTTTTAAATAAAGTGTGAGTGGACATGTGAATAATTTATCTGAGTAAAATTAAAGGGGTTCATGCAACTTTTGTTTTGCACTGAAGCAAAGCCCCTGTGCACAGTGTTAGACAGTAGTGGTGATGCAGGGTTTATTCTATAATAAAACACAAAAACATACATACATGTATACAGTGTTGCACAAATTCTGCACAACTTGATGTATGTATTTAAGAATGTACATTTGAATTATGATGGGTTTGTTGAATTGAATAACATTTGCCAATGTCTGTCTGTGGAAATATGAAATACGGTATTGTCTCATAAAAGCTGTTCATCCCTTAACTTTGCCATTGTCTCCCCCCCCCGTAGGTCTGTAGCATGGCCAGTGACGGACACTTTGTAATGTTACACTCATTCTAAGTACGTAAAATATCTTTTGAAAACTGAGAGGAATCCTAAGATGCATTGTTATTTGACCAAGATAAATGTTGATATATCTTGCCACTGTATTCTGACATTTTCAATAATATTGTATACAGTAGGCCTATTACCCAAAGGGGTGCTATATCTATAGCCGTGCCATGAAACATTAAGACCAAGTAGTATATGACATGCAGATCTCCACAGCTCCCCTAAAACCTGAACCACTTTTCTGCTAGTTTAAAGCTATAGTGCGTCGTTTCTGCCCTCCCATGAGGAATTACGAATTAAGTAATGACAACAAAACTGTCGGCACGTCCACATGACACAAGCCTTCCGTGATCACGCACGTGCCCCCACCCCTCCTCTATGCAGTTGCTAGTAGCCAAGGAGGACATGGAGGATTAAAAATAACATGATGGACTCTTCAGAGGAGGTCATTATCTTTCTGAATACAGCCATACTGAGAAATACAGAGAGAGCTGAGAGCTGAGAGCTGATAGTCTTAATTAGCTTTCTATCAACTCATTTGGCAATGGCTTGAATGTAACGGACGTTCATTAATATCAAAAAGTTACGTACTAAAGCTTTAAGAAATGTGATAAAATGTTTTTACTTGTGTCTAACATTAGTCAAAATCCAAAGTTAAATGTGAAATGCATTTCTCTGTGAAACGTGGGTTAATAGGACTGATTTTCTGCTCTGAGGCACATAAATGTGGGCTCAGATCAAAAGTAGAATTTACAGTTAACACTTTGTGTGCATGCTCTGTCACTATAGTAACATCACAATGCTTTCACACTGTCCTCCACCAGGTTTAGTTGTAATTAATATATGTATATGTATATATTAATAATAATAATAATAATAATAATAATAAAAACCCAACCTTGAGGGGAAAACCCCAATGTTACCTTGTAATAGAGGAGTCTGAAAATAAACATTACACAATCGATGTGAAAGTGATCATTACACATGGTCAGAAAGCAGTGAACTCTTTCCAAAGCAGATTTACATGATGTATTGTGTCATACTGCAGAGAAATGTTCAGGATCTGAGGACAAGGTTTATCTATCTCAAAAGTCAGTCATGGATTAAAACATATTTTTCTTAATTACCGAATTTTATTTTAGGGCAGTCTAATATTACTGGAGAACAGCCCCTCTGCAATGGCATTAAATGTAAAAACATTGTTGACTCAGAATGATTGTCTAAGCTAGATGGGTTTGGACTTCATCCTGCACTGCTCTCCTCCCTGTGCTTCATTACTTTGTTTTTTTTCCTGAGTCAGTAGGAGATTTCCTATTTGCCTTTACATGTACTGTAGGGCCTTTGGATGCAAACAGATCATATTTGGGACACTGTTCATGAAAATAACCAAATATGGTATTCTATAGGTAACTGGCAGGATGTGATGACGAAACTTAAAACCCAAATTACATTAATCCGCTCTGTCCTGAAGTTTAGTTTGGATTACGTAGTTCTCATTGTCATAGATTGTGTCAGCATGTCTTTAATCTTTATTATCTAGTCTATGGATTTACATGGACACGTATGGTCTTTCCGGAACTGAAGACGTCACATCATACCTGGGGGCGTGGCTCTGCCCACATACAGTACGCAGCTACGGAAGCCTAGCCTTGGAGTTTTTTTAACAGCTAGCTTCCTAAAAAAAATGGCCAGCTGGGGAAGGGTTGCCGCCGTGTTGAGGAATGTTTTGAGGAGTCCTCGGTCTCTGAAAACTTTATCACTGCGCCGTGCTGTCGGACCTGGTATTTTAGGGTCTGTTATCGGAACTGGGGTTATCTGTTATTACCAATATCATGCCAACAGCAGGACTCTGCCCTTCGCCGTTCATGCTGAGGAACCAAAAGTGAGTAACTTTACACGCATAATAAAAGTTTCTGTCGTCGAGGTCGAAGCTGGTCGCAAACAGACGCACGGTGTGACCCCTGTATCTTATGTCTGTCTGTTTAAATATGCTGCTAAATACGTGTTACAGCAGCACATATGAATATTTAGCCTACATGTTGCGGCTGTAAGCAGTCCAACAAAGTGCTGCCGCGAGGGACTAGCTAAACGCCGAGAGATGCATAGCTAAACACACTGTGACGCACTCGAGATTGTATTGCAATGATTTATTCCTCCACACGTAAAATACAACTAACACTGCAGTTACCAAATATAAAGTTACTTTGTGAGTCGAATAAGTGCGTTAGTGCGGCGGTCAACAGAAAGTGTTGGCTCCCAGGCTCACCCCCTCTCTCTGTTAAAGCCCAAAAAACCCAGGTGAAGCAAACAAGTTAACACTTCTGCTCAAACCGCGATGAAAACGCCCACCACCTAGAATATAAGTTCACAGTATAATAATCAATGAATAATTTAAATGAGACCATAAAAAACATACAATGTGTGGCTCCTACACTACAGAAAGGGCGTATTCTAAATAGCCAGCCTGAGTTTGTACTAACAACTAACGTTAACGCCCCTCAGCTGTCACTCACACTCACACAGTGAAATGCTAAATGTGTTTTTTTTTTTTTTATCAGGCCAATAATGGCCAACAGTGAGTACTCCCGCGGTGCAGTAGTGTGCAGTGATATTTGTGACGCTTATGCTGTTTCAGGAACCTTCAGCACCCCAACTGTCTGCCAGGAAGATGCGTTTCATCCAGTTTGCCTCCGTGGTCTATGAACAGGAACCCTACATGACCCCGCGAGACTTCCTGTACTCTGTGATGCTGGAAAATGTTGATAGTAAGCTCCACTTACATCCACTTAGTCTAGGTGATACTACAGAAGATGGGTGAAAAATTAAAAGGAAAAACATGAATAATGCAGATACTTCAATACAGGTCATGAGGTCTCATTAAAGGAATTGATGAGTGTGAAAAAAATGATGTCATAGCCATCACAGTCACCAGTTAGGGTTAGATATATATCTGGGTGATTTAAAATAAGGTTGCCTGCAGTATCCTGAAAGTTGTGAGTGGTAATGGGAAAATGCTCAATTGGAAAGCATATTAGTTCATTTTAACACCATTAGACTAGCATTACATGATAAAATCCTACATATAACATGGTTTGGGTGGGAGTTGCAATTTGCTCAGAGGTTCATGAAATGTCACTTTCAAATGTAACTTAAAAAATAAAAAGTAATAAAATAAAAAGTCATCATGGTGGTGTCTATTCTTCAGTCTATGTCACCAGCTGTTGGGTGTTCATTGGTCTTTACAGTATTAGCTATCATAGGAAGTCTCAGGTGCAAAGCTTGTGCACAAACCCTCTGTAGTCACGGATAAACTATAAAATGCAGCTGTGGTGCACACATCATGTTCACTGAACTGCAGGGGGTGGAAACCCTCAGACATTCAGATGTATAAAACCAAGATGCATCAAAAAGAAATTGCATGTAATG
Source organism: Sander vitreus (assembly GCF_031162955.1). Taxonomy (NCBI): domain Eukaryota; kingdom Metazoa; phylum Chordata; class Actinopteri; order Perciformes; family Percidae; genus Sander; species Sander vitreus. The sequence continues at coordinate 26,203,452 of NC_135867.1, forward strand.
CCTGCCTTATGCTGTTATTTATTAAGTTTTTTATTGTTATATTAACAGATCTTTGTTTCTTGTCATGTAGGAAAGCTGCAGAAGAGACATTTAACAACAAAAGTATGTTCACATCATCACATTGTGTAAATAAATGGTTTCAAACTGCACATGTAGAGGATAGTCATCAGTTTTGGCCGTTATCTGTTTCTTATTTGTGCCTTTGCAGGAAGTTAACCAAATGTTGGGGGCTGCCTCTAAAGCTCGGGCTGGTAGTGAGCTGTTCAGAACCATAGGAGACAATGGTAAGTCTGTCAACAGAGTAGAGCAAACACACAGGAGCTTCAGACTATCCAGATCTGATCACGCTGTGTCTAGATTCCGGTGTTACTGACTGCAGTTCAAACTTGGCATCAGAATGACAACCTGTGGGATCTTGTTTAATTAGACCTTTGTGACCTTAACAGGAAAAACACATCAGTATGTTTGCAGATTATTTGTTTTTAAAGTCTATTAATATATTTGTTGGTTATCTTATTTCCTAAATATAATTCAGTGTACATTTCTTTGTGTCTTGCAGGTTTGATATCCTACACAGAGTATCTGTTCCTGCTGACTATCCTGACCAGTAAGTAGATTCCTATTCTTCACAGCGCTGTGGAGTACGGTCTGGCTACACCACACATACATTCTTGGATGGGAAAAAAATCATTCTGGGTTGTTTGCATTTCTTTAAACCAATCACAATCGTCTTGGGAGGCGCTAAGCTCCGGACGCAGCGACGGTGGCTCTGCTAAATAGTCTCAGGAAGGAACTTGTTTTGGTGAAACATTTGCACCTCGCAAAAGAAAACTCCACATACAATATTAAATGAAGTTAACTGTTGACACAATACAGTAATGTACAGAGCAGAAGCGGATAGGCAATTCTCCTGGAAATGTACTTCCGTTGATCCAGACTAGTAGATTCCCAATCTTTGCATGAATTTCTGGGCCTTCCAAGGTCTTCCCCCACTCTCAGTGATATTGTGCTGAATGGATTTGCCTGTGATTTTGTGACTTTGCATTTTCTTCTCTTCCGTAAGAATATTGCTTTTCCCCCCCAGTCGTTCTGTCCGAGCTTTGCACACCTGCACATTTCAGCGCCGCAGCAGTTGACCTGATTTATTTTCATGTTCTTTCTCAGCACTGTTTTACAGGCTGTGTTGACAAAATGTTACTTTGCCCTACTAACCAAGTGCAGTGAGTCATGTGAGCTCTTATATAATATTCAGATGACTGACAGTGAATTACTGTTGCAGAGCCGCGTACAGGATTTCATATAGCTTTCAAGATGCTGGATGTAGACGGCAATGAGCAGGTGGACCAAAAAGAATTTCTCAAGGTAAGACCTCTGATACATTTCATGATGTTTTTGTTTGGCGAGATTTGAACAATGTTGTAGTGAACATAACACAGATTGTGTCATAATTAGAGATGTTCTGATACTGCCTAAAACGCTGGTATCGGGAAGTACTGCAGTTTATGCACCGATCCGATACCATGTAATAAAGCCCTAAAGAATATCTACGTGAAAGTAGTGTATTTATGTTGTTTTTCCGTTATAACTGACTGTCAAACTGCATAATAAAAGAAAGTTCTGGGGCGTTCATTGTTTGTTTGGAGTGTTGTTTGGATTGGTTGTATTCGGTAAGCAAAAAATGGTATCGGGCCATCTCTAGTCATAATGTAAGCACTGTAATCATGGGGGGGCATTGCACAGAGATAATTGTGATTCTTATTCTTATTGTGTGCATTTAAATTTCAAAAATATTGTCACCTTTAATGCTGCCTCAAGCACTGATGCTGCCACAGTTGTAAGTATGGACCATGGCCCCATGTGACGGTGAGGGAGAGATGCACTGCTAGCTACTCTACTAGTCTGTTTTCCATCCGTCACGTGTTTGCATCTCTGCACCCTGAAGCCTAGTTTATATCTACCTACGTTAAATCAAAGCCGTAGATACTTGCCTAGGTACGTGTAGATATGGACGCTACTCCGTAGCCTGTCGTGCTCCCCTCAAAAAATGTAACTACACGTCGCAACAACTGTGATTGGTCTGCATGGCCGTGGCTTTGTAGCGTTGCATTTCCCCCCGACTCATTTCCTGGTTCTCCTTCTCCATTAACAATATTAATTAACATTTCCTGCTCCAGATTTCCCACCGTGGTCAGAAAGAACAGGGAGACACTTTGTTTCTCTCACTATGACTCTAGAGTCACTACTCGCTGTGAAGATAATCACCATCACTCTCTCACTCGCTCTACCCCACACATGCCAGCCCTGCTATTCTATACGATACGCTAGAACGACGCAGACACCAGCGCACAAGTATAAACCTTTGGCCTCTTACGTAAGCTACGGCGAAAGCTCTGCGTAGAGCCCCCACAGAACCATAAATCCTGATTTGAGTCAGCCCCTCAGTTTAGTCCATATATTTCAAGTCATTTGTGTCTCTGTTCTAACTGGACTGAGCCTCTGCGATGTTGAGAGAAGACCTCTATGTGCTTAGTCTAGATCGGGTCTAGGCTATTAGACTGCATGTTGGCACGCTATGCGCCTTGTTTCGTATTTTCATGTTGTGACTCGGTGCACAAGCCTAAAGTTTTCCAGTCAAAGAGAAGAGGTGCATGGATTGTCATCTGCTCCAGTGTCTGTTGTGTGTGCCTTAGATGGATGTTATATCTATGGTTTGATCAGTAGTCTTTTTCATCATTTTTTATGATAGCTCAAAGAAGAGGGGATGTATGCTTACATTTTGACATCATTTCTCTGGTTGAATGCTTAACTTTATTTTGAATTTTTCATTCTTTTTCTGAAGCTGAAGAAAATCATTGCAACAATTAAAAAGAGAGCTCCCAGGGACAGCACAGAGGTGGGTATTCACGTTCCCTTAAAAGGAACGCTTGGCTTGATTTGGATATTTCAACATCACTATTTAAATACAGAGTAATATCTACCAGTTGAGTTTTAACATGGTATTGTACATTCCCTGTATGTTTACAGAAACCAGTGGAAGAAGGGGAAAGTGTGAACACAACTCTGCAGGCCTACTTCTTTGGGAAGAGAGGAGAAAACAAGCTGCAGTATCAGGAGTTCTGCAGGTAAGGAAATGTCCTGTGCGTCACTTTCCTGCCTGCTGCTGTCAGACTTTACAGTCAGCACTGCTCCCAGTAGACCGCATGGACAAACACACACACATCAGGACAAAACATGCAATAAAAAATTTGACTGCAATACTGTAAATACATTTGACTATTTTAATATGTATTCTCTTAAATTATATTTATTATTGTGTGTCTTCTACTTTTCCTCTTATCCCTTGCTGCTGCGACAGTGTGAATTCCCCCATTGTGGGATTAATAAAGGATTTTGAATCTTGAATCTAGTCACACACTCTGCTGCTGCTGCTGTCAGGGATCCTTCCATTCCACTGATCACATATAGTGTGGATCAGTCTACATCCCAGATGTAAAGGTCAGAATCGTGCACGGTTTGCTGAATTTGATCTTTATGTCCAAAACGGTGAACTTACTGTACACTATTGTAACACACACACACACACACAGACACAGACACACACACACACACCGCTTTACTTTGACAAGTGCCCTGTAAACAGTCCAATGGCTGGCAGACAGCTGTTGAGGAATATAAAAATTAGAATAGATAGACCTGGCCTATGGGAAGGAAGCTCACAGGACTGAAAATGTATTAGGATCACAATTAAACCATCAGGTTTTCCACATCTGTGCCAGAAGGAAAAATGATGCAAAATATGGTTTATTTAACTTCATAAAGTAGGCTATGGTAGCCTATATTCAAGAAAGGAAGGAAACCACATTTAGTGAGGAATGAACTGGGATGAAAATGGCTTGCAGCACTTTAGTGTATGCTAGTCTGGTGTATAGGCTACATTACCCCCCTTCCATGGTGACTATCCAAAATTCTGATACCATGGAACCAGCACTGGAATTGTTTTTTTTTAAACAACTTTTTAAGTTACTGATTATTGTCACCCCACATCAAAAAATCCTGGAATCGCCCCTGGTCCATACAGAACACAAACTGTGAACTAATGCAGTGCAGGGCAGTCAAATCCTTTTATACAACCCTTTTATATGAATTTAGAATTGACTGTAAAGTCAGACTCTGGACTACATTATCTATATAGAAAGAAATTGGATGTAAAGAATGGATTTATTATCAGAAGTCTTTGTTATGCTCTCTTTTAAGTGACATAAGTGGTGGTGTTGTGACTCGTGGTTGTTCAGGTTCATGGAGGACCTGCAGGCTGAAGTCCAGGAGATGGAGTTCCTGCAGTTCTCCAAAGGGATGGACACCATGCGTAGAGAGGACTTTGCAGAGTGGCTGCTACACTACACCAACGAAGAAGACAACGAAATCTACTGGGAAAACATGAGAAAGAGGATCCCCGCCGGCCAGGTCAAAGCACTTCCCCTCACAAAAAAATGCTGTGAAAACGCCATTGAGTGTAGCGTTTGAGTGAACTGAAATATTGTCTTGCAGAGTATCACGTTCGATGAGTTCAAGGCCTTCTGTCTCTTCACCAACAACCTGGAGGATTTTGCCTTTTCACTGAAAATGCTCACTGGAGCCAACCGTCCTGTTGGAATGGGTAACGCCTCTCTATGGATTAGAATGTGGATAGTTTACTCTAAACACTGCATACGGTAGATCAGGGGTCTTCAACAGGGGGTCCGGGACCCCAAGGGGGGTTCTTAGAGTTACTGCAGGGGGGGGGGGGCTCCAAATTATTGTTAATGTTTTGAATGTTTTTTTTTCTTCCAGTAATTAAAATGTCAACATAAATCCAACATATTATTAGCAAAAATAATTCTGCCTTTTTGTGATGGGTAACGTAGTCTCTTATGGCGTTTTTCCATTACATGGTACCTGCTCGACTCGCCTCGACTCTACTCGCCTTTTTTGGTTTTCCATTCTGATAAACGGTCCCTGGTACCTGCTAACAGGTACTTTTTTTTAGTATCACCTAAATATAAAAGGTGACGTGAAAACCTGCAGACTCCTGATTGGTCGGAGAGAATCGTCACTAATCACTGCGTCATCACTGCTAGCGATAGACGGGGGGGTGTCCTGAACAAACCCAACATTTTTAAATAGTTTAGCCTGGTGTGTTTTTTTTTCTTTTTTAGAAACTAAATGTGTCTCCTGGCAAACAGCCACATGCCGAGAATAAAAAAAAAAAACACACCTTCCACGTTCTGTGTGTGTGTGTCGCATTAGGTCACGACAGTTTCCTGCGGCGTCGCTATGACGACCAGCCACGCTTGAGTAGAGGTACTAGCAGTGGGTAACTGCCATAAGGTAGCCATCCACAGATCCAGTTTCTCCTGAGGATTCACTGGGCCACATGTATGTTTAACATCATAACATGATTTACAAAATACGGTAATGGCAACAAAATAATATTTTATTAGCTTAGTATTCTATGGCCAAAAAAGGTATCTATATATAAAGGCTTTAGGCCACCCTAGACGTTATTGTAAGCCCAATTTAATATGCAACTACATTTTATAGAATATATGTAGTAGGGGGTCCCTGCTCCATCTCACTCTCAGTTAAGTGGTCATTGGCTTAAACAGTCGAAGACCCCTGCAGTAGATGGTTTTCCTTCCTCTCATTGCAGCCCACTTCAAACGAGCTGTGAGGATCGCCACAGGCCACCATCTTTCTGAGAATGTGCTGGACACTGTGTTCAAACTCTTTGACATGGACGGGGACAACTGCCTGAGCCATAAGGAATTCATGGGTGTGATGAAAGACAGAGTACTGCGAGGCCTCAGGGTGAGTCTATCCATTATATTTATATATATATATATATATATATATATATATGATATATATATATATATATATATATATATAGTCTATGCATTTACCTGTTCTTTCTGACAATTTGATAAACCAGAATGTATACTATGCTTGAGTTAATGAAACCCCAATTAACTAAAGTGGTTAAAAAGATGATATTAATATTGACATAAAGGAGAGTCCAGGAGAGTCTGGTACAGGCTGACTCTGGAGATAAAACTGAGATCAGCTCTCACGTTCAAGTTGATGTTCTGCTTGTTTGGTAAATTGCTCTTAAACACACTTAGAGAGGATTTGAATTGTTATTTCTAATTCTAAATTCCCATCATTTTGGTGCTGGTGATTTTCCTTCGGGGCTGGCTAAAACCTCCAAAAATTCCTCTATGCAGGGAAACCCCTCAAGATGGTAAACAGGGAGCGGCTAGCCTGGCCCTGTCCAAAAGGGGGGGGGGGACTCTGCCTACCTGCACCTCAAAAGCTCACCGTTCTTCTAACAAGTCATTTCATAAAAAGAGTTTTAAAATTGACGTCTGATGAAATTAGAGAAAAAAGCTCTGTAGTGCCCTAATTCTTATCCCTTTTTGGTTGTACTGTTTGACGTTGACTTTTCATTTATGCAGTTAACAGTGAACATTTACACGTTACTTTTTATTTTAGCATAGCAAACTATTAGCAAAGATAAAAGTCCTTTAACGCTGCTATGGTTTTTAACGGGTAGATATGTTCTAGATTGCCCTCGGGTTGCAGTTGTGTGAGATGTGCTGAACGCTGCCCTGTCCTCAGGTGCAGCATCACAACGGCTTCTCTGGCTACTGGAAATGTGTGAAGCAAGAGACCCTGAAAGGAGCTAAGGAGGCCCTGGGGGAGACCGCGTCCCCCATCTGAACCACTGCGATGTTCCAGGACACGTCTGATAGACTCATACCACTGCTCACCTTGGTATTGTATAATCAAAACAAGTGGTGCGAACAAGATTAGAAATGTAACCACTTCAAGAAACTAAAGGATTTACACCACTATCTTGTCTACAAATGATATGTTTACACATCAATCGTCTGCCATACTGTGGGTCTGGTTGAGAGAGAGAGATAGATATATATTTTTTTGGTGCAGTGTTCTGGCCTTTGTGCTCAATCAAGCCATGGATTTTATATTCAGAACAGCAGATCACTTTTAAATTACTTTGGCACTTTTGCTCAGTGTGTTTTAGAAAGCTGGTTAACTGTGCTTTAAGGGATATATGCTAATTCAGTGGATATTGATGCATTTTCAAGGGCTGGTGTGGGTTTTTCATGTTTTTGTCAAAATATTTATCAAATAAAGTTTCATAAAAATGGCTAAGTCTCAACAATGTGCTGCACATCTGAGGTTAAAAAAGAAAAAGAATCCAGCTATGACGAATAACTATTTGGTAATTTATTGTAGAACCTGTAAAGATCACATAAGTATGTGGGTTAACCATTGAAGATTGCTAATTATCTTACCATACATAGAATTCAAAAAGTAAATAGACAAAAACAAGTTTACCTCTGTGATAGATGAACAAATTAGTGACTGATGCAAAGGTTATCAGTGGATACAGCATACACAGCTACAATACAATAAAATGACATTGAGCATGAAGCCATCTTTGGTCTTCGTATCACTATAAACAAATACATATAAATTTGTATTGTATCAAAAATAGAAATTACATAGCCATATTGAAAGTAAATTCACATTTTTGACATACAATATAAGGAGAATACCTAAGAGATGTATTGTGGGATTACATTTGTTTGTCAATACTTGGCTTTAAGGACCCAATGGTTTTGCCACATTTTGAACATTCATTTTTTGTTTTCGAAGAATTGCATGAGCCGGTAATCCGTCTGTATAGAACAATATGCAACATGTAGAACAAAAAAAATACACAAATGAAAGACAAAAATAGATTGTCATTCTAAAACAAGCGTGTGCTTTCTATCCTGACAAGAGGGCCTCTGCTGCACTGGACAAAGGAGAGAGACATTTGGTCGGACTCAACGTTTCGGTCTGTGACGCGGCAGCCCAGCCTTCACAGGTGAGCCGAGCCCCGGCAGCAGACGTGTCCCTCCTCTCAAAAGTGAGTCTTGTTGTGTCTTTAGTTGAAGGTGTGTGTGTATAGCTGTTCTCCTGGGGTTCAGAGTTAGTCTCTTCTCAGAGGCACACATGATGAACGGCAGCCAACGTGGACCTCTGCTCGAGATAATAGGGGAAGTGCTTTCAAAGTGTTTGACCCACTGTAGAAAAAGAAAAGAAAAATGTCAGGATTTAGAGGGGGGGGACAGAGCAGTGATATTTTTTTTTAGGGTACATTTTTGTTGTATCCACCAGGTTTAGTTGCCTGGAGAGCATTACCCGTAGACATAACGTAGTCCTGATTGCAAATTATGCTTTTATTGAAATATGAGAACAACCGTACAAGCTCGGTCACATTTGATTGCAGATGGGATCTTATTTGGGATTATCTTGAAAAGTCACAAAAACATAGAATACAGTTCACCTCATCTTACATTTTTTTCTTGGTTGCCATGGTAACAGTTAGCCCATGTTTTTGTATGTGGCTGTCGGGAGCAGTTATGAATCTATAAATGACTGGTGCTACAGTGGATTGTGCACTCAGGAGTTTCCGTCAGACCGGTAGCAAACACGGTCACTGCTGCTAGCTGCACTATCTAGGAAATTCATCGCTTCAAACAGGTTTGTTTTAGCTAAAAGAAATTGAATGGTTAATCCATCCGTCAATTGCCTGCCACTCATCCGGGTCCAGGTAACATTAAAGGATAACTAGAAAGTATTGTGTACAGCTGGGGAAGTACAAAAGTGTGATAAAAATGCCAATCAATTCCTAAAAAGTCTTCCATTTTAAATGTGGGAAACCCTAGGTCTGATATTAGGGAAGTGAGTGCTACATCCAGTCCAGTTGATGACACTGTACTACCAGAACAATCAAAGCTGAGAATGCGAGGCTGTTACACAAGATGGACAGTGGGAGTGAGCTGCAAGATGGTGAACATGACACAACAATGTTTACTTTATCCGGAGTCTTTTTTTTCCCTTCCAACGCAGCTGGTGAATTGTTCCGCCTAAATTAGCATCAGACTACTAACAGACTACACCTTTGTGTTGTTTGCTTAAGGCGGGGCCACTACAGGTGAACGGAGTAACTAATAGATAGCACCATGGAACGCTGCCAGTTGATTACTGACATTGAGACAATTACTGTTTGTATTCCACGTTTTCTGAAATGTTACAATTAAATATGCAAACAAGGCATTACCAAATAAATGTGTGCTAATTTGCAAATGGGTTTAATTTTGTTGACATATTAGAGCCAAAGGTTTTTGCAGAGGGAATGTTTTTATCACTCCATAAATCAGAAAATAGTCATAACATTTTTTGTATTTTCTACATGTTTTTAGGAATAAAAGGTTATGTTAGGTGTACTGAAGTGGAGATTTCTGTCTGAGTACAAAAAAAAAAAAAAAAAAAATTTCCATACATTAGTATAGCTTTTTTTTGCTTGCAGTGTGTGGCCTTAACGAAAGGGCTGATCATGTGCAAAACCCATGGATTCTATATTTTATAGAAAGTAACAAAGTGTAATGTTTTTTTATAGATTTACACACTGAGAAAAATGACTATTCTGTTTATGTGGGGCTACAAAGTCCGTGTTTCACTGTGGTTGGTGTTTTAACATGCACTGTAAACACAAAGGATTTCTCAGAACGATGAGCTCAAGTTAGTATAGATCGTGTTTCTTTATGGTACACAAAGCATCTTATTTACAATGCCAATCGTCTTATGTAATTTGGCTCTCCGGCCATTGTAACATTGAGCCTCCCTTATTCAACAATGTGCTGCCACCAAAAGACGTTTAGCCTACAGGAGCCTGGGGAGGTCACAGTGTATTTTGTATAATGCTTAGCATTGTGAGAGGACGTTGGAATTGTTATTTAGCTGTATTATTGTCAAGTCGTCTTTCTGTGTCTCATAAAATTGACAGATTCTTCTGATAGTAGATCCCTCTTAGACCCCTCTCCTGCCAATGGTTTAAGACTTTCACCTTTGTATATCCTGTTGTATAGTTTGGAGGATAGCATCACTTATATTAGTAATGCTGACATAAAGAGCTAAGCATTCACAGCTCAATAAAGAAAACCCTATTTAGGAAACATCACTTTTGGTAACTTTTGGTAGTGTTTCTCATTTGCAACTCCACATTTTTGAGACATTTCTTATTGACTTTAGGTCATGGTTGATACATTCAATCTGCTTTTAATGTCATCTTTAAAGGGCATTGTTAAAACTGATTACATATGGGCCTTACCACCCCTCTCTGGACAGCTGCATCCCTCGTGTTCACTGAGAAGAAAGATGCTTGACCAAGTACAAGAAAAAGCACATTTTCTCATCCTCTTACCATTCACCACAACAGGAGGGAGACGTCAAGGGTCGCTCTCCTTCTTTACTGTCACATCTCCGTCTCCGGCCAGGATGGTGGAGATCTCTCCCTGCATGAAGGCCCAAGGCACAGAGGATCCAGCCAGGGGACAGCGCTCTCCACTGGGGCAGTACACCTCCCCGCCTTGGCCTTGGCTGCGGATGAATCCTCGGGTACAGGGGAAGCAGAACTTGTGGTGCGGGACAGAGGGACACTGGACAAAATGAGTGTCCTCCAAGCGCTCTCGGCAGAGGGTGCAGCAGAGCAGAGTGCCCTGAGCACTGCTCGTAGACTCCCCGGCACTGGCGTTGCTGCTCTGCCCCACCGCACTTAAACCCTGTCCCAAGGCTGCCTGGGAGACTGAGGTGGAGGCAGTGGAGGGGCTGCTGCTGGTGGGGCGCCCAGCTGACGAGGAGTGGGCTGTGGACATGCTGGGGCTATCCCTGGCCATCTGGCTAGAGCTCAGGCTGTCTGCGACTCCCATGAGCGCTGAGATGGGTGAGGGCTGGCTGTGTAAACGGGGTGGGCCCTCTTGAGCCGTGGCCATGCCAGGAAGAGGTTCCATGCCTGAGTAAGCACCTCTGGGCCAGGGCTCTCTCGTTGGATGATCAGGCCTCCCTTCGCTCTCTCCATTCTCAGAGCCCGGAGAAGCCTTGCGGCGCCGAGCTGTGCCCTTTGCCGGTATGGGGCGTCCGGCTGCTGCCATAGGCAAACCTGCATCTGACTGTGGCAGAACCTCTGGAATTGGGGGCTCTTTAAACATACGCACACCATCATTCAGCAGCTCAGACAGCCCACGCCAGTCTCCAGTGCCTTGCCGCTTCTCGTATTCCACATAGCGTAACCCAGAGTTCACCGCTTTACCTGCATCTTTGGCTGAGTCGCGGAACATCTGCCTGACCAGGTCTGGAACTCCTGAGTAGATCATTCCAGTGCCAACAGGATACTCCACAAACACCTTCAGCTCAAAGTCTGGAGTAGTGCTGGCATCAAAGGCCAGAACACGACCCATCAGATTATGGTCTTTCCTGAAACGCACATTAAAGGGGACGCAGCTGCTAAGGCCCACAAGCACATCCCGGACTGCTTTGGGACGGTTTGGCCAGCCTTCAACCCTGCTACGCGTCACCTCGTTCAGTTCTGCCATCACTTCATTGTTCCTCCACACTGCAGAATCTATACCCACCAGAGCAGAGGTGCTTGCTCCCACACCCAATGACACAACCTGCCTTCTGCCAGCTTCACCCATTATGGGGCCAGCTGAGACTGCAATTGGTGTGGCCCCAGCCCTGGAGCCTGATAAGGGGGCTAAAAGCCCATGAGGGGCTGCTACTAACCCCTGAGCTATCAAGGCATGGGATATAGTGCCATGAAGACTAGGAACTGCCCCAACTATAGCCCGACGAGTGTTTGGACTCTGTCTGCTGCCCTCTGACAATGACACATCTTCGGCTCTGTGCAGGCCATTGGGGAGGCGAGAAGACACCCCATACTCACCCCTCCCCCTATCAAGACGCTCTCCATGCTGCCGCCCTGCTTCAAGGGGCCCAGCCGAGCTGGGTTTGCTCTGCTGTGGACCGGGGGACCTGCCGTCTAAAACTCCGTGCGTGCTCTTCAGCTGCCGGGCAGTTTCAATGAGGAGCTCTATTCTGTCTGCCCCGTCGTAGTTGACACATCCCCGGCACACAGCCTCGCTGAACTCCCACAGCATGGCCCAGGGCATCTTGGGCAGATCGCAGAGGTAGCACCATTGCCGTCTAGAGGAAGACTGCGAGGCGGAGGACATGTTGTTTACAGGCCCTCGACCAAACTTTCTTCGGAGGCCTACACGTTACGGTCTACGTTTTTCAGCAATTCTTTAATTCTCAAGACACCACTCGCCACATGCCGCGCATTTTACGATGGAAATTAAACGAAAAATAAACTCACAACGCGACTGTTGAAGACAGCATTTAAAAGTTAGCGACGTCTTCTTTCTCGATTTGTTCGTGTCGGTCTGTGTGGAAGGAAGTAAAATGTTATAAGACACCGGAAACACCTACGCGACTGAGGCGCAAGGCACTATGGGAACTGTAGTTTTTTTTTCTTACGGCACCTTCTTTTTCCTTTTCTCTAGTATTGTGAATATTATAGTTAACGTAACTGTACGAACAATTAGGGATCGAAGGTTCACAGAACAGGTAAATATCACAGGTCAGTAAATAAACGAGAGATTTAAAGGATGTTGAACACTTACAGCTTTTCTCAATCGCTTTGACACAATCGTCAAATGACTATTAACTTTCTTTAAAATGATATGACATGAACATTAGGTCAGTTGTTCACATGACTAGTCATTTTTCATTGCTTTGGTACAAAAAGCATCGAGTAAGCCTGGCAGATCAAAAGATTTTCCCTCCAGGAGTTACTTTGAGTAATCCCCTTTTGCAGGTCATATAGTGACGTGCTGAATGTACCACGTGGTGTGAGTATTGTACGTACGTTTGTTTAAGTAAATGTGCTAAAGCGATTGAGGAAAAATTAATGTATAGCTACTGGCGGTTATGATAACGTAACTATTGGAGATGCTGGAATGATAGTCTTATGAGTTATAGCTACATAGAAATAATGGTTAATAAAAATGGTTAACTACCTGTATAGACCAAGAAACCCGTTTGTGTACTTGATTTAAACGGTTGATTGAGAGAGCAGGGAAGGAAGTGTTCTAATGCAAATAGCCACCTGCATATTTTCCGGAAGGTTGTGATTCTTAACACGTTGTCAGCTTACCTTCATTACTTTTAACATAATAAAGATTGTCCTCGGACTAGTCAAAATGATGTGGTAGGCTGTTTTACTATGTTATGAGGAGGAAACGCCTCTAGATACACGATCCCACTGAAGGCCAGAACAAAGATGAGAACAGATGAAAATGGAATTTGGTGGATTCTGGGACTATGAACTCTTCGCTGAAACAAAAAAAGGTCCACTTATTAGACTGCTGAAGCTTTCAGCTTCATCTCATGGCCTTCTTCAGAAGATAGTGTACCTGTAGTGTAGACAGATGTCAGTCTTTGAAGCTCCAGAGAAAATCTACTACTGTACCTGGAGTTGGTTTTCTTGATCCTTCAACGTCTTTAACAAATTGCTTTATGTATGTGTGCAACATACAACTTACAGTATTCTTGAGAAAACTAAGTTACATTTATTTTATTTTTTTACTGAATATGGAGAAGGGTAATGTTACAAGTACACCACAAATGCATGCAGCAAACAAAGAATCCAAAAAATAGCAAAACAGCACAAAATATACTGTGGTCCCTAGGTAAAAAATAAGAACTTATTTACAGTTATGTATTTTGGATGTGCTGCTAAGAACATGCTTAACACGAAATTATTTAAAAACATTTAGGTGAATATCTAAGCAAAAAGGCCAATTATGGGCAATTTGTCTTTAAACTGCTTTAATTAATCTAGCACTTTGTGAATACAAACCGTAATACTGAAAATAATGCAGTGCAGATCTGAGTACACATAATCACTACAGATTAGGCTTCACAACCCGTGTGTATAGATGGGGGTTCTGCCCAGTTCAGGTATGTGGAAAGTGAAACAATTAACTTTTAGTTAATCGAGTAATTCCAGCCAAAGTTATATTCACAGTATTGTTTACTAAAAAAAATAAACTCCCTGAACAGATAACCATCTCCTTCATGTCTGCCATCCTCTTTAGTCCAGGTATCAACATATGGAAGGCACCCTAACCACTTCAGTACAGTCAGAGGGACTTTTCCTCCAGGAAACTACAGCTGCTTCTCTTTGTAAGACCTTGCCAATCAATGTATTCTTACTACCTCATAAATGGACATGGATGTTTCCCTGTCAAGAGTGAAGAAATTATGAAAGATGCAATACAAACAAACAATCTGTGAAGATGTGAACACTAGCTTTATATGTATTCACATTACTGTTCACTTGATTTAAAAACCAAAAACAGGTACGCATTGAATAGTTATTTCAGGGTAGTGGGGGGGGGGGGGTTATTCAAATCAAATAGTGTTGTAAACGTAGAAAATAAACAGCTGATTGAAAAACAAAAGTAAATCATACAAAATCACAGTTTAAGTAACATGTTCTATAGCACATCAGTTCTGGTTTTTGTCAATACTGATTAAATGTTTTAGTAGGATGTAACAACAGAACTGCAGTATACTCTATGCAAAGACACAAAACATTAAAAATGGTTTGAGGGGAGAGGATTTAGTTGGCATTGTGTGTGGTTGAGAAACACAGCTTCAGTGTGTAAGGGTAAGGCCCACCTGTATGAGAAAAATAAATAAATAACACATTTTAAAGACAAAAGGTAAAGACGATATAAAAGGCTTTCAAATGTACAGTATATTGTAAAACTACATGGCCAGCGTTTGAAAAACCACGTTGGTATGTTAATGTAACGAGATGAAAACTTACTAGGGTTTTTCATCTGGAAATGGTTGATCAGTGCTAGGGCTTCCATGGCATCATTGATGGATTCCCACTCCAGAAGGCCAGATGAACTTCGCTCACCTTTTGTGCCACACAAGATGACATGATTACATTACCACAATAGAGAATACTTAATTGTGTGTTAACGCGTTAAACTAAAGCTCTGTATAGGTTTTAAGATCACTAATATAGCGGAAGAAGCCACGTGACAGATGCAGCACAGCCAACATATCCATATTCAAAACCAGCTGGAGAGGATGTAATGCAATTTGAACTTGAGTATATTTAACTAAATAGAGAATCACAACCCATTGTCTAAACGCTGATTTGGTCTTCGCTTAGTAACACAGTAAATAATATGTATGCTGCTAAAACATATAAAACATTTGTCTCCGTCTCCCAAATTCAAGTTTTATACACGGGAGCAATTCATTTTGATCTAGTTAGCAAATAAAACTGCATTTAGAAGAAGAGCTGGGGTTTAGTGTGTAGCAATGTTTTGCTTTAAGGGCTTTTTGTGCTTTTTTTTTTTTTTTTTTAAATAGATTAATCAAAGCACACTTCAACAAAACCAATTTATACTGTTGGTCAGGCTGTAATCCATATTACTCACTCTTTCCGGTGAATAGTTTCACACTTGTGGGGCTCTTAATTTCCAGTTCTTCGCAGACCTGGACGGAAAGACCAGTTTCAGTGGACATTTTAGGTTGTGGAAAATGTACACTTCACAGCCCCTGTTAGCTTTTCGTACCTGGTTGAAGATCTCTACAGAGATGTCGGGCTGTGCGTTAAAGAAGTGTAGGACGTTGCTGGGGTGCTGGATTCGGTTCTTTGCCGCCTGCTCTGGGGAGGTGAAGCGGTTGTTGCGGGATCCATGGAAATCTTTGAAGCTGCTGGTGTTGTCCTCTAACTGGTAGCACTGTCCTGGCACAATAGCCTGCTGCTTGGACACACTGCCAAGGAAAGAGAGCCAGAGGTCGTACATCTGTATGTCTAGCTCTGCACCTTTTGCAGTCGTCTATTGTCATGTTTTGTAATAGTTTGGACAGCTGCTCTTACCAAACGTTGAGTTTCTGGCCAAAAAGGAAGTTGTTGTTGAGGTGAGTGATGGCCCTGTCCACAGAGTAACAGTCTCCCATCTCCACCATTGCTGCTCCAGGCTTACTCTTCATGAACTTAATCTGAAAAGGAAGAAAAATATCCAGCTGACTCGCACGAAGAAAAAGAGCATCAAACTAGTGCTGCAAATAAGGATTGTTTTCATTACCAATTCATCTATCAACTAGTTTCTTAATTGATTAATCATTTAGTCTATGAACGGTTAAAAAAAATAGTGAAAAAATGTCATTCACAATATCTCAGAGGTCTTCAAATTGTTCAATTTACTACCGCATTGGCCCAAATATAAGACGCTGCCCTCTTTTTCAGGACTCTGCCTTTTTGGAAAAAGACTTTTTGAAGACCTAATCTTGTTTTTATAAAGAAAATAATTGTATTTAGAAATAATGATTAGAAACACACATTCATGTTGAATAAACCAAAGTAGGCCGTTGTTAACATCTTTTAAATAAAATCATGTTCTCAATATCTTTTAGATTAAATTGTCACATTTAAATAAAATATAATCACATTTGTAAAATTTACAAATTTTAATAAACTGTAGTATTGGTAGGCCTATATCTAATACCAATTAGGCCATTGATCTCATAGTGAAAGAACAACCATGTTCAAGGTCTTTTTAGTGAAAATGTAGTGTCTGTTGGTTTCTGGCGGCCCTTGCACAGCTTCAGCGGCGTCCCCAGACAGACACACAGACAGATATAGGTGTATTTGTGTTTCACTTTACATTGACTGTGTCGGGTTGGGTTCAGACGTAAAAAACAGAATGCCTGGTGCGTTCTGGTTGGCCTCGGTTACTACTCTCCCGTTCAGACAGAAATATGCAGTCGGAGCCGCAGTTCACTCTCACTCTCGTCAATCCCATGTTCTGGTACCAGCAGCTCCTCCCATAGAACGTCATCCTGGCTGCCAAGAGGCTCGCTGTTTGGCGCCCTCTGCTGTTGTGAATGTTTTTTTGACATTTAACAGTCTAGAACACGTGTCAAACTCGAGGCCCGCAGGCCGAACCCGGCCCCTGGCAGGTTTTGATCCGGCCCGCATATCAATTTAGGTTCACAATAAATGTTGGCCCGCCTAGTTGTGCACCAAAACAAAAAGACAGGAAACAGTTTTTCAAACGGCAACTACACCACACTTGGAGCAGAATTTGGTAGAGTTTCCGAAATTAAAGCTGGGAAACCGGTTGCTGCAAGTCGACTTTTAAAATGTAATCTTTGTTTTGCTTGATTTGCTAAATTCTAAGATTTCTAAGGAACTATTTGCTGCCTTTTTAAGGGCTTTATGTGGACCAAACTGTAAGTAAGAAGACTATATGAGACATGGAATAATACAGTCAAAGATGGGTGTTTGGTTAGCATCCTTTCACTCACCCTCTCTACATTTCCATAGAGGCAGAAGATGTTGAAGACCTTGTCGGCGTTGACCTTAGAGGGCTCAAGGCCATAAACCATAAGAACCGGGGAGTCAGCGTGAGGACCATACTCAGGGGGTGGTGGTCCATAACTTGGGCCATAGCGCTGGCTACCACGGCCACGCCCACCCATACCTGGTCCGATGCGGTGGGGAGGAGGGGGACCATAGCTGTCCTCATTGTAGCCATGGTAACCTCCCTGAGGGCCACCTTAAGTGGGAGAAAAAGAAAAAAAAATCAACATTTGAGGTACAGATACAGAGTGTGTTCCATTCTAATAAATGTCGGACCAATTTCTTTATCGGATATTTACCATAATCAGGTGGGTGGTCTCCCAGAAGAGCAGGCTGCCTCTGGCGTTTGTTGGGATTGGCATTGGGATCTAAAATGGGAAAATAAAAGTTGCCTATCAAAAAGCTTTTTTGCCAAAATGTATCAAACAGGTAATCATACCTACAATGTACTAAGGGACAAGGTTGTGAATGACATGCAACAGAGGGGTCTGACATCTTAAGTGTTACATTTTAATACGTGACATAATGGAGATTTTTAAAGAGTGATTTTGAAAAAGAGCTTATAAAATTATTATTATTTTTTTTTTTTTTTATAAAGACCCCCTATATCAGCCATCCTAGTTCAAAACACACGCACGCACACACACACCTTGTGAATTGTTCCAATTGCCTTCACCATCAGCATCTGTGCAGGTACACATATACACACGTCAAATCCAAATAAAGTATAAATTTGCCAACACTGTATAAACATCCTGTTTTATCCTACGGAATAGAAACATTCAGGTAGAAGATCAGAGTAAAACATGCATCAGTGCTATGAGCAGCACCTGCAGTCTAAGCATGTTTTATTGAAACTATGAGAACTATACAGTTATAACAAACCAGGATAGGACAGATGTATAACATCAGAAATGAAGGGACATCAAGCATGTTGACTAGACTACATTGTGGAAGGGAAAAAAATGACACCCGACTTGTAGACTACGCTTAAAATCAACAACAAAAAAGAACTCAAAATACTTCAAAAAAACAAACAAACAGTGGGCTGGGATTGCCTCCACACAGCTCTCACAGATCGTATTAATGTGCTGTATATCAAGTCAAGCCCCATTAAGTAATGTGGTTTCAAGGAGAGATCCACACTACCATTCCAGCAGGTTAAGGCTACAGTGGCCTGTCATCAAACATATTTCCCACCTGTTTTGGTTAGTCTATGACATCAAATCTGTTTCACATCTGTAACTGAAATATGGATACTGCACGACAGGTACACTGTAATACGAACATTTGGAAAAATGTTTTATTTAACGGCATAGATAGTGCAATGAATATTACTGAAACAGATGGTCAGTTACTTACACTAAATCAGTGGCTGCTTATAACGTTTCCTAAATTGAAGATTGCTAATTGAATTTGCCACTAAAGCTACACGCCAATAGGCAATACTGGAGCAGAGTAGGGTTAGGGGAGTAGTCACCAAATATGGGGACCTTAATTACAAGCGCCACTTCCACGACCCATTTTGCATGATACATTCAATCTGAATATAACAAATTCTAATTTGTTCAAACACAAAGTGAACAGAAATAAAAAAACAAAAACTAATATATCTTAGTTTCATTACACCCTTACTTGAGCAAGCACAACCTCCTGTAATGTATCACCACCGGGTATGACAGCAACCTCACAATAGTGCTAAAACCAAATAAAAACAACAAGGACTAATACCCAAATCCACATCTGTATAACTGATCATTTAGCTACTAGTGCTACAAGACAGTAAAATCCAAATCCAACACTCCCTTAATAAAAATTAACAATGGTCAACTAATGACTGACCCCACTCATTCCCTTGGTTACTAAGGTGCTTGGTAACCCAACATAAGGCAGTATAATGAGACAGCTGTAAATGTAGCAAATTCTCAGAATAAGAATACAAAATTGAAATAATAGAAAGTTAGCAAGAATTCAGAGCCAGTTTGTCCATGACATACTGAAATCTGTTTGCTGGTGTTACTTTGGGCCATCAACATCATGTTGCAGTATTAACATAATGGCTTAACAAAAATTAACAACAGTCATGTTGTTTTAGTCTGACAATAACATTCAACTTTTAACCATCAAGTCAGATTATTAATTCATTTCTGTCAAGTACTTACAGCACCACACATGGACCATGGGACACAGTGGGCAGGTAGGGGGCAGTCTTCAGCAAGGACGCTACCCGCCAACCTCTTGACTCCAGCCTCAACTCATTCTCCCTCTTCAGTCTTTTCCTCCTTCCTTCCTTCTTCCCTTCCTTGCATCCCCACCACCAGAGAGAAAAGTACATCCACACATCCATGCTTGGTTTTGACTTGCTGCTGGTTTGTTTTGAAAGTTGCTATTTGAGGCTCATTTCCAGCTTACCGTGCTCTGACCACAAAGCAGGACATTTGCACCGTTTGAGAATGGGCTGTCTGTCCACAGACAACTGAGCCAAACCTGCATCACACGGGAGGCGTTAAAGGCATCACTATGGGCCAGTGCAAAAAAAGGGAAAATGAAACAACGCAGAAACAACACAAGAACAGCAAAGACAGAAGGAGGGAAATGGGGAAGAAGGTACAGGGGGAAAAAGCAGAACACCAGAGTCCATAAATGGAGATAGCTTTAGGAAAGGAGTTTTAATCTGTTTGCCTCTGTGCTTGTATGCTTGATAGGTGTTTGATGCTTGTGTCTTCATAGGCCCCCCCGTGGATATTTCTTCTCATGTAAAAATGGACGCTCACATGATGCTTGCTTATTTGGTTTAATAGCTGTCAGCCACTTGCAAAGTGAAAAGGCATCTAGTGCTTGACAATAAATCATCTGGAATATCTGCGTGACGATGTGCTGTCATGGTGGTTCAGCTGTGTGTTGCCGTGGATATTCAGCTCGTTGTGTTGTCATGTTGTGTTCAGCACAGGAAGGTAGAGTCGAGCGGTATTAGCGTCTGAGAAAAAAGAATGGCCGCTTTTTTTTTTTTTTTTTTACTGCCCCAGTGTGTGGTATCATCTGTTCCCTGGTCGGGCTGAGTATGTCTGAAAACTCCTCTGTTGCTCCCTGTGGTTGTGCTATGGCAGGCACATCCCAAGGCTAGGAGGCGTGGCCACAACGACCACACACCTGCCTCCCACCCTCATCATCAATGTGTTGTGTCAAAAGTGGTGACTCCTCAGGGCTCTGCAGATGAGATGTGCTGTACTGGTAAAGAGGTGGTGGTAGATGGTTATCAATCTATCAACATCAGTCTGTGGTGGATATGCAAAGTGTCTGTTTGCGTGGCCTTGGGAGTATTTCTGTCCCTCAAACTGAAATGGTGGCTACTGTCCACCACCAAAAATAAAATGGACTCCCATGTCAGGTGGTGGAGATTGGGGTGATGATGGACTTGGAATAAGGAAGTACTGAGTTGAGGTTGTGTTCCGTTATTTGTTGCCCCACTGTGTCCGATGTATGCCACTGAGCAGATATACATTAGTTGTGGCTGTAGGTGCTGGTATACTGTAGCTGTAGAAGCCGCTGTGTCTGCTTAGAAGTTGAGGTAAGCCTGTATGAGTTTGCACAGTGAGGACACAAGGAGTACCTCTGGTTCGTAAGGCAGCACAAACTATAGAATATATCAAGAAAGTTTTCAAACACCTGTATAGAACTTGAAGTGTACATGTTGTGGTCCTGGTTGTATACAAGAAAAGAAAAAACTACATCATTTTACAGTGATAGCAAAAAAAAAAGTCCTCAATACAAATACACTTAAGTATTAGTCTGTAATCAGGTTTGAAATCACAGCAAACCCTATCGCTGACCACACCGAATCTAAGGCAAATATGAATTGCAGTATCATCTTCTCCATCCCATACCCTCTGATTAACTTACAGCAATGCAACTTGCATTTATCCTGTAACTTGTATTCTGTATTTTACCCTGCATTGTGATCATTGAAGTGGCTGAGAAGAATCTCTGCCATCACAACATGCCAATTGGCTGGTTAAGTTTCTTTCATGGAGGTTTTTTAAGTTCTGATTTTTAAAACATTATTGTTGTGGCATTATATCAATAAATCACATATCTCCAATTACAAATGATGTAATATCTACCTTTAAAAACCTATGTCCACATTATCTGGTCTTTCATCAGTGAGTCTTAAAACAATACAAATTTGTTGACACTAACATTAACAATGTAGATGGCACTATCATGTGTGTTTCTTATACACATTTTACATTAAAAGGTCCCATGAAATGTAGAATGTTCTTGTGTCCTGGATCTGTTGTTCTACCATCAATGGTTACATGCAAAACATACCAAAAAATGTAACTCATAATTATAGAAAAAAAAACAAAAAAAAAAAAAACACCACACACGTGTCATTTTTTTAAATAACTCATGTACTTGGAAGGTATGCTAAATCATACGTCCAACAACACTGCAGCAACACAGTTGGGCGTTAGTCCTCAACAACATGGTGTCGCTGACAGTGATCATTCCGTTTATACTCTACCCACCAGGTATCCAGGCCCTCCCATTATTAAATCCTACCCACATCCCAAAATACTTTTTCAGTACATCAAAATCGGGGAAATGTTTAAGATCTCAGGAGTCGTTTCATGGGACCTTTAACCAGAGGTGTGCCGAGTGGTCTCACAATTCAACTCAGCTGGCTATGTCTAAAATAACCTATGATAAAATCTCCACTATGTTTGAAGGAATGCTTACAGGTGTGATAGTCTCTGTAGTGTAGAGTAGGCAGGGATGTGAGGTTGTGTAGCTGTGACATGCTCTATGGGGAATGTGAACCTATGTGAAGAATGGTGCGCCTACATATGCTACTGTGACGGGTGCGTTAGGCATTTCACATGCATGAGCCTGTAATTGAAGTTGGCTGCCCTTGAGGTTGCTCCTCATGCCCTTACTTTGAGCCTGCTGTGTGGCGAGAAAAATGCATGAAGTTCGTGAAGGCATCGCAGGGATACTGCCTCTGAACACTGAGTTGAGTAGCATGGTGAATGGTGGAGGAAACCATTCATCTGTGATCAAAGGCAATACCCCCGGAGGCAGAGAACCCTAACCATCCCATACATTGGAATGAGAGAAAAAGAGGAAGAAAAAGGTGGAGGTAAGGGTGGGGGACTGCATGTTACCTTGGCCACTGAGGTTGGGGTTTGTATAGTCCCACGTGTCCTGATCGTTCTTGAAGACATTAAGGCGTGCTGGCTGTGAATAGGATTGCATTACAAAAATTAAAACTAGTTTTCTCTCACTAAGATGTTTAGCTCAATCAACAGGCAACAACGGTTGATTAGACATGGCTATACATTTACCTTGGCATACTCAATCTTTAGAGTGCAGCAGCCAGAATAGATGTCTGCCCCATTCAGAGAGGCTTTGGCCCTTTGAGCACTTTGGACCGAATCAAATGTGGCAGCAATGAGTTAAGGTGAGGTCTGATTATATCAACATTTCTGAGGGCCCAAATATATTTGAACATCAACACATGTTCTCAATTATAGTGTGTCCAAATGTAAAAGAACATTGCCAATAAAAAAGGCAATTATAGAAAAGGATATTCCACCATGGCCTGAACACCATTTTTTCTGAAGATGACGATCCTCTGTACAGGACCACAGTTGTTACAAACGGTGTAGAGCACATCCTGCAGAGGCACACAGATACGTTCATACAGTACTCTTACAGTAAGCACACTTTAAACAGGTGATCTAATGAATGATTCTGTCTGAATTTGTAATCATATAGTAATGTATCCAGTTCAACACACTACTACATAAATCATAATGTGACACTGTCACTGCACACAGGGTTAGTTTTTGTAACCAAGTTACCGTGGTGATAGGATAGATGGGGTTTATGATCGTGAGCAGCAGCACATTGTTGACAGTCCGGGTGTCGTCCGAGTCTCCGGGCCGGGAGATCTTTTGGCTAGTTGAGTAATTGATGAAGGCAGGGTGGCCTGCAATGTAAACCTGGTTCTCTGCTGCATATGTAACAGCATTGCAGGAGCCAATCATGTCCTCATACTCCACAAGGGCCTGGCGCTTCTTGGGCATCATAACCACAAAACTGTAAATAAATATTTTAGCAGAAAATTATAGCATCCGTAGTTGGTATTACTGAACCATGTTTCATTAATAAAAGCTTATAGCTTCATATTAACACAAAGGATTCCCAGTAATATGAAAGAGTTAGCTTTTTTTAGTTTTAGCTCATTGTTTAGCAAAGCTGCCATAGCAGCTGGATAAGTTGACAGTGGGTGAGGACTGTGTTTTCTGTGAGTGGCTTTATGAGGTTATTAAGAATGTTCACACATCAGGTTCCATGAAACAGGTGTTGTGCCGAGTTTTGCATGCCTGCCGAGAATTGCATCCACTAGCGAAAAATAAGGATTTTGTAGACAATGTACTGTTCCAAATGAGAATCACACCGCCAAAGAATGCAGTGAGCAAGTTCATTTTTAACGCGGAATCATAAATCACGCTTCAGACAAACGAGGTCTTTGGTGCTCAGTTATTACCTGACGGCCCCAAACTCCTGCAGGGCCTCCACCAGGTCAGCTTCCATGATACCGTCCACCAAGCCCCTGATGTGCACCACCGGGGAGGGGAGCGGTTTATGAGGGTCATCGTAGCCCTCCTGAAAACAGAACACACAACATTTTGTTTTTAGGCTCATTACATACTCCCACCGCTGGTGGAAAGGGAATGGAGCAGCTGACCGGTTAGGTTGAGCAGCCAAAGTCAGTGAGTCAGATAAAATAACAGTTATTGCAAGGGAGACTAACATTAACGTTACTAACATTAACTAAAGGAACGTTGGCATGGACGTTTACCGCTGGTCTGATTTGCACAACTTATAGTTAACTAACACGTTTTCCTCAGTACAGAAAATGTTATTTATGTGCTGTCGAATAGCTAGCGCTAACGTTAATAATTAAACTAACTCCGTGACCGCTTTAACGTTGTTCTAGCTAAACCTGACCGAGCTAGCGTTAACGTGAACGCTACTTAAGTTAGCTTGTTCATTTTAGCTAGCTGCTATATAAGCACTACTTTGTCAAGCTAATTCCATCACTTAGAAAAACAAAACCTAGCACATTTTAGCATAATAAAACACTAACTATCAATGCCAGTTGGAAAGCCTCACCGTTGTCATTCCTCCCTCCTCGGTTTTCTGTCTTTTCGTTGCTCTGCCGCCTTCTCCGAAATATCGGCCCGCAGCAGCAGCCATGTTGTCCTGTCCCCTGTGCCGGGCTAATGCTGCATTCAAGATGTGTGGGAAAACGGATAACTGTTTGTACAGCTGAAAGCAACGACTCGATTTTCCATTGTCCGTTGTGTGTTTTCAACTGGAGTTCACATTTCAATCTGAAGGTGGAACAAATGTCCACACATGAATGCGTTTCCTTTGGGAGACGCATTCATTGGGATCCCAGCAACAGTTTACTTTGCTTTTTCTTCTGAATTTGCGACCCATTGTGACTTATTTAGACCAGGGGTCTTCAACGTCTTTTAGGCTAAGGACCCCTCAGCTAAAAAAGAAACGGAGCAGGGAGTAAGCTATTTAAATAATTGCGACAAATTCATACATCATGTTTTAATGTTAAACATGCATGTGATGTGGCACAGTGAATCCTTAAGCTTAACTGTATTAGTGGCTAGCTTACCTATAGACCAATGTTGTTGGTTTTTCACAAATAGGCTGATTTATCTATGCTAATGTATATTTTCAGACACTTCAATAAAAAAATAAAACTTTATGAAAAATTATCAGACAATTTTGCGGCCCCCTGCAGTAACTCTGAGGACCCCCTAGGGGTCCCGGACCCCCTGTTGAAGATCTTTGATTTAGACCATGGTGCTAATGTTTTATTTCCCTTACACACACATACAATCGATCACTTTACCCTGTCAATCATTATTGTGTCTTCCAGGAGAGGAGGTGGGGTAAATCATAGGTTACACATTTTGAACAATCCAAGCACATAGGAACACTGCCAACATGTCAATAGCCTGTCACTCATGAAAACTATGAAAACACTACCATAAACCGCACTACTTTTACTTAACTCATTGCTTTTTAACCAAAACCCCCTGCTGGAAGCTACATAACCTGGTAGGATGTTTCCCAACATGTCAACACAGTGCCAACTGCTCAGAAAACCAGGAAAGAAATGTTTCATGCATACAAAAGTGACCCCAAAAAAATCTATTTGTCACAGATTTGCATCATTAATGCTTATTCACCCTTTTCCTTGTGTTTTTCATATTTCTATGAACCTCTCTGACCATTTCAGCACAATATCCCTGCTAAATGTTGGTCCTTTATAGGGAGAAAACTAAATGTTTCACCCACTGTTCCACCTCTAGTGTAGTTGACCTGTGCAGGGGCGTAAATATAGTCAGTGCAGGCAGCACGGCTGCACTGGGGCATAGAGAGAGCAGGCCTTCCAACAATGTATTGGGCAAAGAAGGGGCCCTTGTGAGTGATTCAGATTGCCACCTCGGAAATACGCCTGTGTTCAAAGAAAAATATATGTTAAATTAAAAACGATGCCATTTGTTATATAAACAGATGCTTGTTTTCACATTTCAGCACTTTGAGCACTATCCATGGTACTGATAGCTTTCCCTTTGACCTCTCTTCTTTCCCAATACAATAGCCTGAGTAACTCATTGGACTGTAAAATCCAACACATTGTTGGTAAAAAAAAATAAAATATATATATATATATATATATATATATGTGAACAAATTAGGACACCCATGCTAAAGTTGACTAAAAAGTGGAATAAAAAAATAATCTTTAGGAAATTGGTCTTAATGTCTTAGTTAAAAAAGGAGGAAAAATCCAACCTTTAAGGACACCAATTTTCTTTGTGAATGAATAATGTATCGTAAATAAATAAATGTTCTTCCTTAAAATACAGGGGGCATAAGTCAGTACACCCCTATGTTAAACTCCCATAGAGGCAGGCAGATGTTTATTTTTAAAGGCCAGTTATTTCATGGATCCAGGATACTATGATCCTGATAAAGTTCCCTTGGCCTTTGGAATTAAAATAGCCCCCCACATCATCACATCTCCTTCACCATACCTAGAGGTTGGCATGGTTTTATTTCAGTTAGCCTAATAGCTGGTTTGATTTACATTGAGAGATGATCTTATGGAAAGTACCCCATGCCAATCTCTAGGTATGGTGAAGGGGATGTGATGATGTGGGGGGGCTATTTTAATTCCAAAGGCCAAGGGAACTTTATCAGGATCATAGTATCCTGGATCCATGAAATAACTGGCCTTTAAAAATAAACATCTGCCTGCCTGTATTTTATTACTATCTTATATCTTACCTGCATGATAGGTGTTGCTGCGTTGCCATGGTCTCCCTCCACAAAAATAACTTTGATTGTATCTCAGAGGTCTGTGTTGAGTCCATGTTTTTTACTCTCTTTTTTCATGGTAACACACTTTAAGATTTCTATCCTTTTAAGACTCCTGAATCCGCTATCTTCTTTTTTTGGATGCGCAATCCTAAAATACATCTTTTATAGCATGAAACAGAATTGAAGAGCAGAACATGTATTTTAGTCAGTGTGCGTCAAACCATAACAAATGCCCTTAATGACAAATCCAATTGCCTTACAAAAATCTTGATATTACCGTCTTCAAATCCAGAGACAAGTAATACTTTAACAACCAGTGTGGCTGATCCAATTGAGACACACTCAGTTAAAATTTCAATGTAATTATTACAGCTTACAAGAAATTACAATATATCTTTGTTCATATCAGCTCGAATACATTAAATTACAAAGACATTAAATTACATCATTAATAAATAAACAGATAAGACTTCAGGGGTGAATAAATCATCACTTCTACACAATCACACTCAGTGGCAGATACTAGGTACTTTGTTTTTTTCATTCCACGGCTTATTAGAAATTCATTGCCTGTGTACTTCTTGGTCAATTATACATTTCAATACTATTATCAATACTTATAGTGCGACTGAATTCAGCAGGTCAATTACATTTCGCTACACACTTTCTTGTGTCACATAATTTAACAGAGAAACACAATTCATCAGTGTGAGATACTACAGCGGCTTATCTCCCAAACTGTAGACTGGAACCCAGCCGTGCTCCGTTCTTTATACCACGGCTGCAGAAAACACCTCTAACTGGCTGGCAATTCCATCCAAAATTGTACACCAAGACAACTCAAACACTTCCAGTCAACAGTTTTATTACTATTGTTCTAAATCTGTGCGCAAAAAAACTGGAGGTAACCATAGCAATATCACTTTTGCTTTGAGCTACGTTACAGGACTCTAACTGGTCAAACAGACCTAATTATCAGTCCCTCCAGAAAAACGTGATGCATAATGAGCCAAAGTCAAATACGCCGCACTATAGCTGCATAAATTGCCGATTTCCGCGCAAAAATACGCGGGGCTTGCATGATTTCATAATCCCCGCATTTTCGTTGCAAAAAAGTCCCATATATCTTAGCAGAAAGTTGAAAAATGTTGCGTTTACTTCACACAAGAGCAGCCATTTTCCCCTGTTGCCATGGGAACGTTATGAAGTGACGTAATTACGCGACGTGAACATCATCTAAAAGCTGCGAACCCCGCGATGAAGCCACGATGGAACCGCAGTTTTTGCAAGTTCCTGCAATTTCATCGCATAAAATTGCATAAATATCCCGCATATTCCATCGCATTTTTTAAGAAAACGTGCCGCATAATCAAGGATTTTTGCCCGCGACAATCACAAAAAAACTCCACATTTTTCTGGAAGGACTATAATTATGGGGTAATGCTTACTGACAACAAACTTGGATGAAAGTTTCAACACAGCTTCTGTTTTTGCCTGGGACAAGCGGCCATGGTATAAGTGTGATGAAATACTCAGAGGTCTCCCTACATCGCAAAATCTGTGTAAAAGCAGCTGTCATTGTTTTTATCATTTCATTACTAGCTGAGGCAGTCTAATCTGACCCAGCCTCTACAAGCTTGAGGAGAAATAAGACCAAACTTGAAATCCAGTTTATGAGCCATCAGGCATTAAGCCAGTATCAAGGAAAATCCAGTGACTTCACAGAGTACATGCTTTCCTGCTTTGCTGTTTTGTTGTTATTTAGTCCACTTAAGTGAAAATGAATCAGTGCTGTCACAATAAATTGGGCTGACTGGAACTGTCCTGCAGTGGATGTGACAAACAGGTTTGCATGTGCGACGTACGTGTGTATACATTTTTTTTTTATGAACCATGGCAGCAGTTGTGAAGTGATGATATGTCTTCCTAGTGGTAGTTACTGGAACAGAACTGCACAGGTGAACGGTCCCAGGTTATGTGTGTTTGTTTGTTAGTGCAGTCGTTACTCTCCCCAGCTGTGCTCCCTCAGAAGCCCTGTATATGGCAATAGGCCTCCAAGCTGGAGAAGAGGATGTAGAGGAACCAGAGTCCACAGAGAAACAGTGAAGTGAGGACTCTGGGGATCCGCGGGCCACCCAGTTCGCCGCCTATGGACGGCCTCCGGCGTACCATCAGCACTCCCATGGCGATGAAGGCAAAAATGGTGAAGAGTGTGACGGAGAAGGCCAGCGAGCCGGGGTCAACACGGAACACCTTACCTTTGACTTGCCAATATACGGCAGCCACGGACCAGGCCACCCCAATGCCCAAAAACACATTAACTGCGTTGCTTCCGGTCACATTTCCCACACATGCATCCGCATACTGGTCCTGAGTGGCAGCCACTTTACTGGCAAAGGTATCTGTAAAAAAGTAAAAAAAAGAAAAACAATAGTCAGTAGTTCAATAGTTTAATCCAACACAAAATCCTTTCAGTACTTATAACCCTAAAACTACTGTATTACATGCACTGACTTAAACACTGACATTACTCTGTGCACCTCCCAGTTAGAGATTCACTGCATACTTGAGATTCATTAGTACCACTTACCAGGTAGTGAAGTCCCCAGTGCTACAAAGACCACCGCAGTGACAGTGTCTCTCAGGCCGACGGTGCAGCCAAAATGGGAAGCTAGGTCTCCAACAATGGCTGTTAAGAAACCAATGACAGAGATTGACACCATGAAGCACGCCCAGCCATTCCAGTACTCTGTGGGTGGGACGAAAGCAAACAGAATCTTCCAGAAAATGCACGTTATGTGCATAAAGTAGTCGAAGCAGTTCGGCATTCGCTGCTCCTGTCCCTCCTCCTCATCTCCATTACCTGTTTTAAGGAGACACAGTGAAGATAAATCAAAGCACACCCTCCTAGTCTCGCATTGCCAGACCTATCTCCACAGCGCTGTGGAGTAAGGTCTGGCTACACCAGACACACATTCTGGGATAGGAGAAAAAAATGTTCTGGGTTGTTTACATTTCTTTAAACCAATCACAATCGTCTTGGGCGGCGCTAAGCTCTGGATGCAGCGACGGTGGCTCTGCTAAATAGTCTCGGGAAGGAACTTGTTTTGGTGGAACATTTGCACTCAGCAAAAGAAAACTCCACATACAATATTAAATGAAGTTAACTGTTGACACAATACAGTAACGCGAGCTATTTAAAGTGCTCATAATGTGCTCATTTTCAGGTTCATAATTGTATTTAGAGGTTGTACCAGAATAGGTTTACATGGTTTAATTTTCAGAGAACACCATATTTTTGTTGTACTGCACATTGCTGCAGCTCCTCTTTTCACCCTGTGTGTTGTGTCTGTTTTAGCTACAGAGTGAGACATCTCACTTTTCAGCGTGTAGTAGCTCGAAGTTTGTTGTTTCCAGAAGAGAACAGAGTTTGAGAACGGCAACACACAGAGAGAGGAAGGTGAGGGACATCTGGCGCGATGTCAGGCAATTATCCTGGAAATGTACTTCCGTTGATTTAGACTAACAACCTCCTAACACCTTCCTTTAAAAGGAATAGTTCAACATTTTGGACACAGCCAAGACTTAGTTCGGCACACAACCAAACATGAAAAAGAATGAGGGTATTTTCCCAAAACTATTCTTTGAAATTGGCAAAGAAAATGCTTCTTGTGAATGTCAAGCTAACGTAGCTAGCTGCAATGTGGGAGAAATACTTAGGATCATATTCCTTCTCTGTTCATTGTTAGTAACATCAGCCATAGTGTGAAAATGAGTTCTGTTCACGTCCGGTCTGACGGCTCACTTCAACATTTACAAACTGATGTGAATGAACCACATGTCATCTCAGGCCAGCTAACTAAACAGAAGAAGCAAACCTATTCAATTGAGTAAATGTAAAACATAATCCACATGAAGAAAAAAAGAAGAAAAAAAGAAATCAATATAAATACACAAAAAACTAATTATATATATATATATATATATATATATAGAGAGAGAGAGAGCCACTGACCTGCACTGACTGTGACTGCTTCAATGAACTGCTCTCTCCACGAGTGAGTGCCGAGCACTACAGCCAGATTTGTGTGCTTCAGGAGTTTGTCCACTGTGTTCTGTTACAACACATGAAATAAGTCAGTACTGAGGCAGAGGTAGTATACACTGAACAGATGGGTTTACATTTCTGTCCCTTCGCCCTTTCTGGATTGTTTTTCTAAACATCTCAAAAAGGTTTAAACCTATCTTTACATTAGAAGAGAATTTTGTTTGCGGGACTAACAGCATGATGAAATAAAAAAGTTGGTTATGGTAAGCTTGTTTCATAGGCTGGTTGATGCAGACTGGGTCCCAAAGCAAATGAGGCAAATATACGAACATGGCACATATTAATAGTATAAACCGCTGGCTTCACTGTTCTGCTGCAGAATTTGAATTTAATTAAGAATGAACTGAGCCAAAATGTCACACACAGCACACACAAATGAACACACATCTCAAATCAGAATGCATGCAATGCATGAGACAAGTTGAGAATGGAGAAAGGGTAGATATGAATATATAATGTTTTTGTAATGAGTATAATGAGCTTTTCATGAGGAAATGAGATGAGAAAAATGTAATCAGTACCATCACACACAGAATGCTGGCAGAAAGTGTACCTGGTCTAGTACTCCATTGGGAGTCTGATGAGTAAGAGGGTGTGAGGTGGTTAATGAACTAAAACACAATTACTTAAATATCACATGTTTATGTCTGCAACAACCCCAACCCCTGAGGTGCTTATATTTGTTAAAGCTTTAAATTAAGAACGGATTGTTAGTAAACTTGTGTGCCACCATGATGTGAATTTACGCCAGGAACACCGCGAAGAGTAGATTTGTGCCTGATCGCGCACCTGGCTGACGCGCAGTTCTCCTCTCCACTCTACTAAATGTCTCTCTCTCTCTCTCTCTCTCTCTCTCTCCCAGTGTGTGTGTGTGTGTGTGTGTGTGTGTGTGTGTGTGTGTGTGTGTGAGATGTGTCACTCTGTCTGTCTGTTCGTCCGTCGGTCTCTCTCCATGTGCCTAATCGTGAGTCTTGCTGTAGACACAGCTGAGAAGTCAATACAGCCAAAATCACCATAAACTGGGTGTTTTATTTTGAAATTTGTTTTATTTTTGTAAAGTACCCGGCTTCCCTGTGGCCTTCCTGTATGTGATTACCTGCCTGGCTTGACACAATCGGTCGCGGCTCGCGGAAGAAATAGAGTAGACGCCGAAACGATCGCTGCAGCGCGCAGCCGCTCTGGCTCTGGCACTTTCAACAGAGTCAGGCCAGGTCCATCAAAGGATTTATCTCTTCACAAGATTAAAAGGGGGGCCATATGCGTCTGCCATGTTATTCAATTCAGATTGAATAACATGGGTGCCGAAATGAAAATAGCTCCGCTTCACCGTGCTTCGTGGCTATTTGTGGCGCTTCACGGAGCTTCATGGTGTTTCTGGCGTTAGACAAACTTCTGCCTGAAGCAGATAGTAGCTTATTCTACAAAGATTTAGTCATGAAACACGCAGACGTAATTATACGTTAAAACCTGCCTTTAAAGCAACACTAAAGCACTTTTCCCGCTGCAGTCCCCCTACAGGTTGGAAGCGGAATTGTTTGCCAGATCGAGTAGCGGATGTAGTTCGAATGAGACATAATGAGACATTACAACAGCGGTTATGGACAATTCCGCTTCCAACCTGTAGGGGGACCGTAGCGGGAAAAGTGCTTTAGTGTTGCTTTAAGCTGCATATGTTCACTCAAATTTTCCAAAACAAAAACAAACTAATGAGCTCTGGTTCATATTTCCTAATGGACTTAACCTAAAACCTAAAAAGTGATCTATTTGCACAAAGACAGTAGGTGTAATGCCTTCTATCAGCCACTCACACACCTTAAACTCACAGGACTCCTCTATGATAACTTCTAGCCTGCTGTGCTCTCCTAGAATGGGTTTGCCCATCTCAGCGATCCTCCTGGCCTCTTCCTCCTCAGGGGTGGGGTTGCCTGTCAGGGAGCATTTCATTATCATGTCTATGTATTTATATCTATTGTGTCATTCACAAAACACACAGAACTAAACCTCGGCAAGCAAGGGTACAGGCCCAAACCTGACGCATAAAGAAGAAAAAAACAACACTCCACACTGTCAAACACAGGAGTTCATGTATTTCCTGTTGAGACAGGATGCTC
Organism: Sander vitreus; assembly: GCF_031162955.1. Lineage (NCBI taxonomy): Eukaryota > Metazoa > Chordata > Actinopteri > Perciformes > Percidae > Sander > Sander vitreus. The sequence goes on from NC_135867.1 coordinate 26,236,438, forward strand.
CTCTTTTAAACAGACATGCACTAGGCCAGGGAGTGTAAAAGGAAAGAGATCCACTAATCTCAAGGAAAAGGTTTTTACCTAATTCAATTAGATATTTGGTGTCATTATTGTGAAATTTGAAATCTTACTGAGGCCATAAATGAGACAATTGGAAGCCTTAGTCTCATTTATGGCCTCAGCAGATTTCAAATTTCACAATAATGTGTTGGTTAGGGATGCACTGAAATGACAATTCTTGGCCGAAGCCGAATAAAATTTAGGCTGAAGCCGATAACCAAACGTGTTTTTTTCCATTTATTTTTACTATTTTGTCTTGCTTTTCACAGAAAAAAATCAATTACAAAACTACAATTTAAAAATATGTATTTAACACTGAACATTTTTTTAACATTGCAGCAGACATAGCACTATATAACTTACAATAAATAAATTAGTAAAATGAAAATGTTTGGCCATCTTTGAGTCCCTCTTCTTGAATATACTATATTAGGCCTACAACTACGTGCTGAAACTGAAACTGAATGCTACTCTGTACGCCTACAACAAAAAGTGCATTGAAAAGAGTGCCAAAAAGTGGATGGACCCACAACAAATGAATAATCGTGACATAAGCCTACTTCTTCAGGAAAAGTGGCAGGTTCTTCTTTATGAAAAGTAGCTTCTCTGCTTTCTCACATGAAAGTCATCCTCATTACGAGAGTAGCGTAAGTTAGAGCTAGAATGGCAAAGTGCTTTGCCTGGGTGATGTCAGTGAGTGTGTGGACATGGTGTGTGGGGACGAGGATTGAGAGTAGAGTAGGCTTCTCAAGGCACGGGGGCTTCATCTGTTCTTAATACTGCTGCATCCCGACCCCGGTCTGGGCCATGACATGCCGCTGCTTGTGCATGGAGCAGACGAGTACCTACGATCGGAATCGTTAAATATTGCCTTTTTTTGGACAGTTTTACAGTGCTTCCACACTGCCAACATGCTGCATTTATAAAGCGTGCGCGCCTCTCACTCTACGCTGGTTGCTATTTGATCGCGTCATCAAAAACTTAATTGTTCGGTAAAATGTATTCAGCCTTTATCACTTATTCGGCCAAAAACCGAAAGTACTTTATTTGCTATTTTCAGCCGAATAATTTCAGTTGCCGAACATTCGGTGCATCCCTAGTGGCGGTATATAAATATGCTGCACATTGCACCTTTAAAAATCCACACTATCTTACCCTGGTTTAGCAGCAGTGCTGTGAAGAAAGACAGAAAGTGATTCAAAACAATATAACAACACTATTGTCAGGGCCTAATACAGTAGAGTGGCTTGAGAGAATCTAAAAAATGCAACAGGAACAAAAAAACTCTGTATACTTTGTTGATGATATAAATAACTGCGCATTACAAACTGCTTCTTTTGACCTCCACTAACAAACACATATCCAGTTCCTGCACCGTTCTGTTGACACATTGACAGGGAACAGGCAACTAAAGGATACTGCATTTTACAGTTGGCCGTGGCGCCTGTTCCACAGTGAAACAGAGACAGCAGTGAATGGCAGTGTGTAATCTTCAGTTACTGGCTCTGACGCAGGTGCCCAGCATGTTGCTGCTGCTGTTGTTTTGATACTAGATCGTACTGCTATATTGCTGCCATCTACTGAGTGTACCATCTTATGCTAGTGTAAACGGACAATTCTTCTTTATCTATCACCTCATACAGCTTTACTTCTAGGGCTGCTCGATTATGGAAAAAATCCTGATCACGATTATTTTGGGCAATTTTGAAATCATGATTATTTAACACGATTGCTCATCGACTTTTGGGAAAATGTTGCATTTACTCAACTTAAAATGAAAGTGAAACAGTTAATCAAATCAACAGTGAAAACACCTTGAACTGTGAAATTTCCCTTCATACTTTTCCCGTTGAGCTTCTTTTTTTTCATTCCGAACACGAGACAAAATAAGTACCTGCAAAACGTAACATGCATTTTTTTGTTTTTCACGATGATAGTGTTTTTGTGGCCGTTGGAAGCCAATTCGAAGCCAAAGCGATTACAATTTGATTCATTTCACAGCCCTAGTTACCTCATTACCATAACCATTCAGCCACATGTCACTTAGACATTAATGGTGACATTTCAAATGCTTACACACTTACCCGAGATTCCTCTCTTCAGCCATTTGGGGTCCTCTAGCACAATGAAGAAGTTTTCCTGCTTCTCGTACTCCTCCACATTTATAATGCACACCTTAAAGGTCTGACTGGAGATGGAGACACACACACACACACACACACACACACACACACACACACACACACACACACACACAGTTTTATATCTACAACAAACAGTGTGCTTTTGCTCCTCGGCGGGACAAAGAAATAACGCTACACTAAATGACTTGAAGCATAACAACAACACCCTGGTTAATCAATATCGGCGTGGTTAATTTGTGGAATATTTTGATTAATTCTTGACAACTTGGAAGAAGAGTATACATGTAAAAATGGCATAATGGTTGCAGCAGGAAAAATAAATACTGTAATAAGGCCACACACCCTTACACCTCTCCATTAACTATCATCTACAAATAGTTTTACCCTTTACTGTGCAGCATCTATTGATGAGCCATGTCACAGCAGAGTCCTTCACTAAGTGTACAATTAGTCTATGTGCAAACACAGTTTATATAATCTGAAAAGTTAATGGGAAAAGGATCTGTCAGTTTAAATGGGGTGACTGGAGGTTCCCACACCTGATCGGGTTCGGGATAATCTTCAGGTGTCAAGTCGCCTCGTCATTCTGTCTAATTGGACTTTCTCCACCTGCTTATCTTTCAGTGAGGGTCAGACGCCTTTTTCCCTAAACACTAATGGGCCAAAGTAGCATAAATAGTGTGAATACAGAGAAGGGAAGCCTTGAGTAGAGGTTTTGAGAGACCAACTAACATTGTTGGTTTTGGCCTTCATGGACTTTGTTGACAAAAATATAGAATATCGCCAGCCTTATCTTTAAAAAACGATTTGTTTGAGGGTTCTAGGTAATGCAAAATGCCATGTTTTAATGTATAGTATGTTGAAGAGTAGGAAGATGCGACCTCATTAGTCGCAATGTCTGGCGCTGCCTCCTTCCCGGGAAAGAATAGATTGATGTTCAAATGGAAATACACCCATTAGACTCTGTGGCTCTTGCAGTCATTGCCTCTGGTTGCTGACTGGGCCTCACCTAGTCTTTTCATTGGTGAATTCCAGCTCCCCTCTGGCCTCCTCGTAGTCCACCCCAGCCTTTGCACTTCCATCCTCAGTATGGTAGGGCACGGCGACGGTGCCCCTGGAGCCCGAGTTCCTCACCACTGTCACCGTCAGCGTGCCTGTGCTCTCACTCACCCGCAGCACACGCTGGCCAAAAGTGAAGATGCCAGCATGGTCATCGTCCAAGATAGTGATGGTGGCTACCAGTGGCTCCACTAGCCGACCCTTTGGGGGAGTTCCTGCCCCTTCATTGCCACCTTCTTCTAACCTCAGGTTCTGAAGACGCACAAAGAAGTGCTCGTCCTCCTCAAAGACGTCATCATCCAAGATGCCCACCTGGAGAGCACAGAGTATTGTAAGGTCACTCTCCTCATGCAAGCATAAAGCCATAACAGTGTGAATGCAGACACACACTATTGACCTTTTTCACAGCAGACATTTTGACTTGTCATAGTAGGAAAAGCACAGCTGAAACTGATAACCTGAACGATGGCTCAATTCCATCAAGTGTCCCAGTAAGCTATATCAGTGAGTCAGCATGCACAATACCAGGGCCTCTCCTAAGTGGAATGCTGCCATCATTAATGGTTTTGAATACACCTGTGCTTTTCCTACTATGACATGTCAACATGTCTGCCGTGAAAAAGGTCTATAGAGACAGAGCGCCCTGCGTCACACTCTGAAAGCCACGGCCACCAGAGGGGAAACAACTCTCCGCTCTCCATTGACTTGTATTGTGTGAAGGTTTGGTCCTCGTCTATTCCGTCTGATAGCAAACAACAGAAAAATGCCTAAGAGCTGCTGTGTGGTGACACATTCACTGCTGTGTAAATGCGCTCTCTCTCTATAACACAACCATTGATATAATACCCTGAAACATTAGTTGGAAAGACCGCTACTATTTTAGAGTTTGTATAAAAAAAGAGGACTGTATATATATATACATACATACATACATACACAGTCCTCTTTTCCCCTTGCTCACCTTGATCTCTTTGTGGTTCTCCCCTGGCTTAAACACCAGGGTCCCCTTACTGAATTCATAGTCTGCCCCAGCATTGGCAGAGCCATTTTCTGTACAGTAGTCCACATAGAAAGTGTTCTGGCCTGTGCCCCCCTCGAGGATCACCCCGAGGCTCAGAGAGCCACAGTTCTCTGTGCACTGGTACTGGGCACTTTCAAAACAAATGTGCGAGCACGTGGCCTTGTCAGCGTCCTGGCCTGCTGTGCGACGTGAGTGACCAGCAGCATGTTTCTTCAATATGTTGCCGGCACCGATCAGCATGCGTGTCGCCTGGACACGGTAGAAGGCGCGGCTCTTCTTCTGGTGGACCAGGGAAGAGTAGTTGGCCATGTCGATCAGCTGATCCAGGTCTTTGTCTGGGTGTTTCTCCTTCAGGTCTTTCAGGATGCGGACCACCTATCCAAGAAAGGAAACCGGTTGTAAAATAACATACCATATTCATAAATATGTACAACAAAATGTTCCGTAAAAAATGCTCTTGAAAACACAAACTGCTCCAGTGCCAAGACGTTTTAGGTTGCGACTACACAGCCTGGGTGTGCAGTGTGGTCCTGTAGAGGGTTTGGTGGGATTCGGCGGCAGAATGAGAAGACATGGCTTAGTTTATAATGACAAAAGTATTGGTCTTACTTGGGACAAAACTTTTCTGAAGTGCGACTTGCAGACTAATGCAGGGATCTTTATAAAGAAAAACTTTGGATAGTCCTAATGCTCAGCCTCCTACTGATCAACTTCCTGCTGTTAAAGACTCCTGCTGTCTGCACTCCTGCCATTCAGACTCCTGCTGGGATTGAATCCTAATAGCTCCAGGAAACCTAATATTGCCCTTAAATTTCCATTAAGTAGCTTAAAAGTTAGAAAAACATCATCCACCAGTGGGCCTGTTCCCCTGCTAGTAGCTTTCTTGCGTTCCTTCTGCCTTTTTTATTTTTTTAAATGCATTTTTATTGGATGGTGCAGATAGACAGGAAATTGACATTGACATTAAAGAAAAAATAAGCTATGATTTCACACCATTTAATCTTCAGTCTTGCAATGTGTGTCTACAGCAGCATTTCTCCCTGAGCCACTTGTCTTACCTCGTCGTTGTTCTGGTCTAGTTCATTGCCTGTCTGCACGGAGACTGTCACACTGGAGGAGTTTCCAGGGCACGAACTGGCGTCTGACAACTTTCCATCCATGATCACGTCAATGCCTTTGGCCTCGAGGTCACCTTCCATTTCGACCACAATGCCGTGCCTCTTGTCAGCACGGTAACGCTTGTGCATGTATTTGTAGAAGAGTAGGCGACGGTCAGCGATCCAAGCCAAGATCACACACACCGGGAAATAAAGCAGTGTCACTATGGCCTCCCACACCTGGCAATACAGGCAATATGAGCATTACATCATTTATTCACTTGATTTGTTAGAAACACATTTATATGCAGTCAGTGGGAAACACACCTCTACAATCCCAGGTGAGATGACAGCCAGTATGAGGTAGAGCCAAATGTAGGCAAAAATACTCCAGAAAGCCGTTATAAAAAACACTCTCAGGTGTTTGATATGGCGAGACTCATCGTTTGGGATCACCCACACACACAGACCAATTATCACAAACATATTGTAGGCTGCGCTGCCCACTATGGTGCTGGGGCCCAGCTCCCCTGCATCAAAGTTGTGCCCACACACCTGTCGACATTTAAGGGACAAAAAAAGACAAATGTTACACACAAAAATCAAAGACCTTTCATAAAGCTAACTGGAACTGAATTTAAGACCCATGGTAATAACCAAAATAACACAAATCTATTAGAATATGTTTGTACTTTTGAGTGGGGGACACTCAAATATGAAATATCAATGAATATATAACTGAAATAAATCTATGTATAATCTATGTTCACATTGGTGGTTGCCATGCCTTACAATTAACATCAAGTGGTGCCCAGAGTGTACCCTAATCTTTATTAAGTTACGGTGTTAATTCATTTATGTATAAGTCCATTTATTCATGTAACATAAACAACTGCAAGTCATACTTTTTGTGTCATTCTAAGCACTAGTGCAGTGCCCGTTTGGAGCACGTGCCTGTTCGGAACGGGCCGATTGCTTGGTTCCCAGTATTTTTTTGCGTGTAAATTCTCACAAAAAACGTGTGACACAAAATGCAGTTATTAAACGCTTGGTTGCCAGTATTACTTGTTGCACCTTTCCTGTTTCAGGCTCAGGGGAGATGTTCCCTCAAGGGCCAATACTCTTTCGGGGGTAATACCCTTCACTTTACTTTATAGTATTGTGCTTCCTGACCACGGTCTGGTAGCCTGAAACAGGAAAGGTGTAACAAGCAATACTGGGAACCAAGCCTTTTATAACTGCATTTTGTGTCACATGTTTGTGAGGAGTTATACAATAAAGTTGTGGGAAAAAAAATAATCAGCCCGTTCCAAACTACACTAGTATGTTAGAAGGATGTGAAATGCCTTGTGTACCTCAATAACAGAGAGCAGGATCTCAGGCGCCGAGGAGCCCAGGGCCATGAGCGTGAGGTTGGACACAGTCTCATTCCAGACTCTTACTGTCGTTACTGTTGTTTCCCCGTTGGGTTTAGTGATGGTCACCTCTTTCTCCTGCAAGGACACAAGTTTGTGAAAATGTCAAAGAAATGCTGTTCCTTCTGAACCCATGCACACGTTCCAAGTTCCAGTTATTGCAATCAATTTCAATTTGTACTTAGAGCATTTGATATCAACAACCTATTGGCTGCATTCAAGAGAGCATGCAACATGTGGAGAATTAGGAACTTGTGGGGCATATATATTGTAGTGACTATTTTGTCTACATATATGATATATCTGAAAGGACACAGAGGATAAGCGATTCATTCTGTTTCATCAGTGTCTCATTTTTTCCCAGTCTTGAACAGAGAGAAACAAAACTGAGTAAGAACTTTGACCAAAACTGTACTTACAAATATGAAGTTCAACAATACCTGAGAGGTGATGACTTCTATGGATGCCATGAAGCGATCTGCGATGATGGATATACCCATGAAGATGTACATGAGACAGATGAAGTAGACAAGAGCCCTCCCTGTCTGCTCCCCCAGTGGAGGGTTGAGTGGCAACCAGACCGGCAGCAGGATACCGGGTCTACACACCACGACGCCCGGGCATATCCGCTTGCCAGACCCTGTAGAGTTAGCGAGGGACTGAGGCTGCTCAGAGGCAGACGCTCGCTCCACGACCTGGGGCCTGATGGAGGTGCAGGGCTGGGCCAGGAGGAGGAAGGAGAGGAGGAGGAGGAGTGGGGAAAGGTGAACTGGGGGGGCTCCCATGATATTCCTGAGTGAGATGGGGGCCTGGGGGTCACTGGGGGATGCGCTGGGTCAGAGGACGCTCCTGGGAGAACAGAGGAAGGCACATGGTTCTAAGAAAGAGATAAAATGGGGTGTAACAGACTTACAGTACATGTTTGTTTACCTTGCTTTTGTCTAAAGAAAGAATAATTTAATTTTATGCAGGGGTAAGGTTTCTAAAAGAAAACAAAAGCCAAAAGAAATCACAAAAATCTTTACAGTACAATTAGCTGTTTGATCAGTTGTGATACTGGTTGCAAACTGTCTGCCTGTCTGTCTGTCTGTCTGTCTGTCTGTCTGTCTGCCTGTCTGCCTGTCTGTCTGTCTGTAGTTTGTCTGTCTGTAGTTTGTCTGTCTGTCTGTCTTTCCGTCTGTGTGTGTGTCTGTCTGTGTGTCTGTCTGTCTTTCCGTCTGTGTGTGTGTCTGTGTGTCTGTCTGTCTGTCTGTCTGTCTGTCTGTCTGCCGGCTGGACGGTCCACCACTTTGGCCCAGACTGAAGAGAAAAAGTCCAATACCTAACTAACCTACTAATAGTTAGAAACATTTTTGAAAAAGATATAGTTATCGTTCTAGTAACTGTTGTTGGTGTGGACGGCCCTTTAGTCTTGCTAAATTCCACTTTGTTGTTGAATGTTATATGTAAAAATAGTTTCATGTGATAAAAAACATCTGTATGATTACATAAAACAACATTTACATGCAGTACATACATGAAGGCATTACATAATCTCACATGTAAGGGTTGCTTGTTTCTCATTTCTAACAAGAGCTACTGTAGAAGTGCCATTTACTTATAAGAACCATTTAAGTGAAGCTTTTTCAAGCACCAATGTGAGATCTAACACTGCCCTAATGGATCTATTTTTTAATTTGCGCCACCTCAGCTTTTTGTGTGAAAATAGACCAAAAACGTAACAGTGGCTGTAAAACACCTCAGCATTTCCTAATCAAAGCACCAGCTCTTCAACCTGTAAAAGTGAAACCTGAGCCGACTGCATAGTATCAGTTTTGTGAGTAATTTGAGTACAAACTGTGCATTACTAACACTTGCCAAAACATTATTTTCCTTCCTGTATGATAATCTCATGTAATACCCAGCAGGTGATGATTAGCCACTAATGCACACACCCATGCATATTGTTTCAGGGATGTCTTTTGGGGACTGTGCTGCACAGTTGGCCAGGAAGCAGTGTTTTTTTTACCATAGCCACCAACACAAAGGCGTCTTAATAGCAATTAAAAGTAAACTGAGCCGACGTAATTGAGAAGAGTAAACAGTATATCAAAATGACCTCTGAGAAACTGAAGCCAGGTTGTTAAGGCTCCTGTGGTTATCATTCTCTAGCACTAATCACTGAACCCTGATGGTGAGAATGTCAACATCTCTGTGTGAATGCTACTTGAAAGCTAATTTTAGGTAAACTTCTGAAAAGTCTCTTGAAAACCAGCTGAGCCAGATGGTCAGCTAATATCACAACATATGATAATAAATGGCATCTGAAGATGAAAAAGAGAAATGCATTCGATAAATATTCTAATGCAACAACTAATGCCCCTTTAAAGAATGCAATTTCAATCATTCATTATTGATATAATACTATAAGTTATTATAATGGTCATAAATCGTTGCTAGAGCAGCCTACTTCCTTGTTTATTGCTGCAATTAATAAAATGCAGAGGAGGAGAAAAAAGCATCACAAAATTATCTGTTGTGTTTGACGGTTTGATGGTAATTTATTTGTGTAGAACATAATCACTGTGAAACAATAGTAAAATAAGCTTCATTTCTCTTTGTCTACTGTACAATGACAAATTAATTTGGTCTCAAGTGCCAGAAAACGCTTGGTTATGTTGTAACCTTGGTTCTCTGAGCGAAGAGAGTCTCTCCCAACCGTACATATGGAATAAGTTACGTTGTAACCTTGGTTCTCTGAGTGAAGAGACTCTCTTCCCACCGTAAATATGGAATAAGTTATGTTGTAACCTTGGTTCTCTGAGTGAAGAGACTCTCTCCCCACTGTACATATGGTTACGTTGTAACCTTGGTTCTCTGAGTGAAGAGAGTCTCTCCCCACCGTACATATGGAATAAGTTACGTTGTAACCTTGGTTCTCTGAGCGAAGAGACTCTCTCCCCACCGTACATATGGAATAAGTAATGTTGTGACCTTGGTGGAATAAGTAACAGTGTAACTGTTAGTTATACAGGAGAGAAGCCAGTCATTTGAGTTTGTGGCAAAACCTTTCAGTGCTTGTTTTTCATTTTGTGACTTTCGATTGAATAAACTATTTTCTTATTTCTTCATTGAAGTTTTCTGTAAAATAGTGTTAAAATCTTGTCTCGTCTCGATCTCATGAACACAATTTCGTGTCTCGTCTCGTGAGCTAGGTGTCTCGTCCCACCCCTAAACTTGTCTTAGTAGAAACACAAAATACAAGTATGGACTATATAAAAGGTCCCCTTTAATCTGCCACTGTCCTCATTGACACCCATCACTGGTCAGTTGCATGAGTAATCTTTGTGTGTGCTATTTATTTATTGGCCATTACAGATCATTACTAATCCCTGAGTCGTGATGTATGCGTCTTAATGACATTGTTCCCTGTTTTTTTTTTTTTTTACATCATTTCATACTGTGATACAGAAAAAAATTGTAATCACTAACCACAGTCAAGACACTAACAGTGTAATATATGACCTAAACAAAGCAAGTGTTGATGCTTAAATTTAAGGCCTGTCGATCAATTCAAATATTTAATCGCGATTAATAGTATGACTGTCCTAGTTATTTTGCGATTAATCGCAAATTAATAGCACATTTTTATCTGTTCAAAATGTACTTTAAAAGGGATTTTTTTATCAAGTTTTTAAAGCTCTTATTAACAAAGGAGCAGACAAATATGTTTTCTTTATGCAAATGTTTGTTATTATTGCAACAATTCAAAACAATTACAAATACTGTCTAGAATAACCTCAAAGGTATTGCATGCTCCAAAATAAATGCTGAAATAACATTGGCAAACTGAACACAACAGATGGGCATTTTGACCTGAATGCATCAGCCGTATGCTCGGCCAGCAAGTGGTATTTGAGACTGGATGTACTCGGGTGGTAACATCGACACAGCTACAGTACATGAAATAACTTTAGTCTTGTGGAGAGAGCCCTCTGGAAGGGCTTTGAAACTCACAGGATGTGTGTTCGGTAAGAAAATAGTGGCGTTTAAAGGAATTTGTGTTAACTCGTTATTATCGCATTCATTTTGACAGCCCAATACATTTATTATTTATTACATACAGATTATTAAGTTTCATTTTACTTTTGAAAAATGTGTTCTTTTAGAACATTTCTAATGCATGTTTTTGATTAAAGGAAGGCTTAATAATGTCAAAGTACAGACGTCGGCGGAGCAGTGTTAAAGGGTAGCAGGCAGTTTACAGCCTGAGCTTGTCTGAGGATGTATGGGTGTGAGTACAGCAGGGTGGTAGAAAGCTTTCAGTCTCTCAGTGCTGCTCCTGGGCCCACCCCCTCCACTTTCCCTGCACAGGTGACACTGTACTATTGTGCAACGAGAGTTGAAACAGATACTGGGGTGCTGCATCTTTGATGCAGCCTGAGCTCTGCCAGCTCATTATGGAGTTGTGATTCAGAAACACAGCCCAGAGGGCCTGTCGCATCGCATTTCACTTTCCAAGGACTGCTATGGTTACCGCGACCTCAGACAGAGGGCCACCTTACACCAGGGGGTTAACTTCCTTAATGTTCATATTTTGGACAACAATAGTGCACAAGTAACAGAGCAACGTGGCACAAGGCAGGGGGATTAGTAATAGAAATATAGATCTTCCTGTTAAATCAATTCTTATATGATATGATGGCCCCAGTGAAATATTATAATACTGCTGGGCTGTGACGAGAGTATTAGCTTTGTTTTTACCATAACAGCCAACATTTTCACATAAAACCAGCAATTTGTACTCACACCACCTAAGCATAAAGTGTGTTAACAAATACTTTAACATTTTCCTGGTTATACAACCTGGGCTACACAAAATACACTTTTCATAACACCCTGTCTTTTGAGTCTACGTACGCGTGTGCGGCATTCTTAAGTAGAGGTCGACCGATATGGGTTTTCTCTGGCCGATGTCAATGCCGATCTTTAGAAATCAGGGTCAGCCGATAAATGCTGCCGATTTATTTTGGCCGATATTTGGCCGATATGTGCTTGTTTTTAAACCTCTATTTGAAAGATAAAATGTAACACTAATATACACAGAATTTCTCAACAAAAACATTTATTGAACACTTCACCAATCTACACTTGTATACTTCAATTAAAAATTTATAATTTAAAAAATACTGTATATTGTATAAATAATGTATGAAAAATATATTAAATAAACGAAACAGGTAAGATAGAAATAACAAATAGAGGTAACAAAGAATAAACTTTGTCAAATAAACTTTTCAATGAAAAAATAAAGTTTAGTGCACTTAGCAGCATTTATTAAACTTCTGAGAATACAAATCTGCAAGCTTCACAGAAAGTGACATGTTATTTATTAATCTCAACACTTTCCTCCTAACTCCTGTTGAATCACATCAGACTAGGGCTCTCTGAAGTCAGTTCTTGTTCACCTTGTTTGTTAGATCATTGTTCATTTGTTGAAGTGTTCTATCTGTGTTTTGGGGATCCTACTGTTACATGTCCTGTCCTCATTAGGATCTCATCTGAGCAGATTTCTGTCATTCAAACAACTCTTAGTTGGAATTTAAAACTCGTCCAGCCAATTTAATAAAATTAAGGGTTTTATTCGTGCTCGAGTCCATAGATGCAGTTAATGGATACAGGCACGGAGAACTGAAGGCTCTGTTAGCAACAATTAGCTCCGTCAGCGGTTAGCTCCAGTTAGCTCCGTTATAGGAGTGGATGAGACTGCCACAGACAGGGGTAACAACCAGACTGATAAATGACATTCGGGGAGCTTCCACAGCGGTGTGGCCGCGGTGTTTTGTACGGTTTATTAGTACAGTTAACCCCAAGGCAAGAACACAGCAACATGCTACTGCTAACGGTAGCGTCTGAGCCTGAAGTGACTGCGCGAGACACACGGCAAGACTTCACGAGGGGAGGGGCTGGAGGCAGCTGGTCTGGATGCGCTGTAAAAAATGTCGCCTATTCATGTTTTTAACACTAGGCTGCCCGCAGATGCGCCTGCCTATTAATCGGCTTGATATACTGGGATATTGGCCGATGCCGATTATGTTAAAAAATGCCAAAAATCGGCCGATTAATCGGTCGACCTCTATTCTTAAGATCCAAGAGCAGATTTGTTTCATAAGGGTTAGTGGTGCATTTTCCTCGCAGATAGGCCACCGAGGGCAATTTATGAGTGCTAGATAATCAAGGAGCCAGTGCTGGAAGAGCTGGATGCATTATTGATTGATGCATTCATCTAAATATAGCTGCCTTTCATGTCACCTACAAACATAATTCAGAAGACAAGAAAAGGGAGTCCTTTTTGGTCTTTCAATTTAAGAGAGATAAGTAAATAGCGAGATAAATGGGCAGATTACTGCCACCCCCTGCCCTCACCTAAATGGATCAGAGCTTTTCTCTGCGTTGACACTGATTCCAGTCAGCCTTATTTGGTTTTGCTCCAGGAACAATGTTACTGGGCACATAACTGTCTAACTGTTAGGGTTAGGGGGAAAAAACTCTATTCTTACAAGCCTTTCTTATGCCTGGGAAAAGGGGCCAGTGTTCTCCTTGTCTCCTTAGCACACAGGAACAGTGAGCTGGGTGACAGCTCATCTCCCCTTACTGCCCAACACGTCCACTATCTGTCACCACCATCGATAAGTGATTGCCTGGGGTTATCTTACACTGATAGGAGTGACAGCAAAAAAGGGAGTTAGCACCTTTAACAGTGTCATATTTCCTGTACCTGTCAGGTGTGGGGTGCAGGCAGAGAGGATTTATCCAAACATCAACGGGAAAATAATAAAGGTACTCTTATTGAAACTTGACAAATGCTGCTCCACATGTTTAACTACTACTGTAAGAATACTTGATATTGACCCTTTGCAAACACGTCACACGACCACGTCACGGCGCCATGACGGACGGCGGAAGCACAGGCTAAACGGTAGTAGATGAGCGGAAAGTTTCATAGTTTCAATCAGTTTGAAATACATAACACTAAATAAACTGTATTTATGGCTTTAGATGGCTTATTCTATTGAACAACAAGTTGTCGTGCCGTTATCGGTCGAGGTAGGGCATCTGGTAGGTGCTCACAAAGAGCAGTATTTGGAGAAGTTGGAGATAGCAGGATTGCATACCGACCCTTAATTCATTCTCCCTCCGTTTTCACGGACCTCATTAAATCACCGACTCTGCCCGACTTCAGTCCACACGATCTGTACCACTATGTGGTAAACGGGGTATCCCCATATACTGGTGCTGAGCTCAAAGCTTTTAAAAGTCTGGATGCTTACCAGTTCTTTGTAGCTGGCTGGGTTACAGGTACGCGATGCTACGCTAATGGCGGGGGGAGGTACCTCATAATGCAAAGATAATGATCAGTATATGATAAGTAGTAACCACACATAATTGTAACATCTAGCCATCTTCTTATCTGTGATTATATTCGCTGTGTAGCCTATGTTTAGATTTGACCAGTGGATATTACGACGCGATGGGCAGCAGCTAGCGAGCAGTCCAAAGCTAGCTGCAGCTAGCTTTGGACTGCTCGCTAGCTGTGCTAGGGTTAGACCCGCATTTAACTCGTTTTTGAAGCTAGTTTCCGTGCCATGTCATCTTTAATTTAACCAATATTTTTTGTATGTGTGTTAAGTTAAATGATCAAGAGAACAGCTTTCTTTTTTGGATATGAAGCTAGGTCAGTGAATAACCGATGTTAGCTAGTTATGTGGGTCATCATCGGGTTGGACCTGTTAGCAGGACAGCTGGTTAGCACGGCAGCTAGCTGGTTGAGGATCATTTTATTTATCACTCATTTAAAACAGGAAGGCAATACATACACATGCTTGTGTTGGTGAGGATTACTCTGCAGATTGTGAATGTGAGAACACAAACACGAACGAAAACGTACGAGTTTAGCTTGCCATCCATCTACAGCATAGCTCTTCCGCCGTCCGTCATGGCATTCATAATTCGCGCGAGTGGAACGTGACGTCACGTGCAAAGGGTCAATGTAATACGGATTTACTTAGTGATTTATCCTCACCACTGGTAATCTAGTCTATATCCACGACGTTCCACTTCCAGGATTGCCCGGAAATTCTGCCGGATTTCACTCTTTTCAGCCAGATGTCCGTTACCTTCCTCTTTCTTTGTGTTGGCGTTCTAAACTCTTGTGGATTTGTGAGGACTATGGTTAACTGCTCCTCAGATCTCTGCAGGGTAAATCCAGACAGCTAGCTAGACTATCTGTCCAATCTGAGTCTTCTGTTGCACGACTAAAACTACTTTTGAACGTACACGTTCCACCAAAACAAGTTCCTTCCGAAGCTATTTAGCAGAGGCACCGTGGCTCCGTCCGGCACTTAGCACCGCCCAAGACGATTGTGATTGGTTTAAATGCCAATAAACCAGAGCACGTTTTTCTCCCATCCCGGAATGCTGTATAGACTAGCCAGACCTTCCTCTGCGGCGCTGTGGAGGAAGGTCTGGCAATGCGAGACTACTCGTAATCCCACTTCAGAGCCAATGAACCAGTGGCTAATATGGCTTTGAGCCTAACTGTCAGACTCTGTCAGATTTTTTTAAAATATTTAGGCATTTCTGCTTTATTGGATAGTGTTAGCTATAAAATGTGTGTAATCTGGACACACAGTTAAGTCATCTTGTGATTTATTCCACTTGGTTTCAGTTTTAGTGACATATGTAAAAAAAAAAAAAAAAAAAAAAAAAAGAGCATTGTTTTTTGCAAAAAAGAAAAAATCAGTTGATGAATTTGGTCCAGTTGGACAGTGCATTCAGAAACAGGGACCTAACACGTCTGTGTAACACACACACACACACACACACACACACACAGCCGTTCTCAATCACCAATTCAATACAGACAGGAAGAAACTGCCTCAACCGAGCGGCTTCAACATTACCACTGACAAAGATCATCTTTCAAGAAACATTCCATGTATTAATTTCACAGACAGCCAATCAAAGCCTGTTTGTATTTATTCTTGAACAGTCACTTGTTGTTTGCTCTCTGCAAACAACAACGTTAATGGATACATCACTTGAGTCAGTGACCACTGCCATCCACAGCCTTGTCAAAGCCTTTTCTGCTGGCTGCTACCACAAGAAAATACCTAATGTATCCTAAAGAATCAAGGCGTCTCATTCATGGGTTAAGTGACTTCAGATGCTATAACCCAAAGTCAGCAATATATATAAAACATATAAATGACCAAAAAATACAAAGGGAACCTTGTAACGAGACATTAGATCATTTCAAACAATGTGCCAAAAGCCTGTGTACACATCCAGCTGACACAGAGCAACACTAGCATTCATTTGGAGTTGTATTTCGGGCCATCTCCAATTTCACTCTCCTTTAAGCTCCGTTTATGGTTTTCATTAACTGCCAAGGGAAACATCTTTATCTGCCTGTAGTTTGGTGCTGGTCAGGTAGTGTCCACTGGGTTTATGGGATCTTTTTCACTGAAAACAGCTGCCTGCAGGTTGTGGAAAGCAGCTGTCAAACCAAAACAATTAGATAAAAAAAAATACTAATACACTGATAATTCTCTCTGTGGGTTCATCATTTGAACCATTTAAAATATTGATTATAGTAGCTTTAAATAATCCTGCTAGGGAGACATTTGGGGCTAACCAGGCATTACCCTAGCCTTTATTTACTTTAAACTGCTAATTCCTCTTGGACAAGAAAATACTCTGTCAAGGAAATAATAATACAAAACTAGGGCTGTCAAAATGACACGTTCATTTCCATTAATTAATCAAAGAAAAAATAACGAGTTAAAAAAAATAACGCAGATTAATCCATTCCATATTGAACTTTGACCCGGAGCCGTTCTAGCCACCATTTGACTGTAAAATGAAGGAGGGAGACGAGAATGTGCTGCCTGGATCATTAATTGGAACATTTACTTATAAAAATCTTCTTCCTGAATAGGGTTGGGTACCGAAATCCGGTGCTAATACGGCACAGGTGCCTTCACAACCTGTATCTACCAGACCGAATAGCAACGCGGATTTCGGATCCTCATTTTGGCGCCACTGATATGTCTGCGCTGCTCTCTGATGGTCTGAAAACGGACGTTACAGGCAACAGAAACATCGCTGCATGTGACGCTAGTTAACACTACACTCAACGGCAGCAAACGTTAGCCTACCGCTAGCTAGTAGCGGGATTAAACACGGTTACAATGCTGACAGCTAACACTAAACGGTGTAAAGTGTGACTGTGTTTTACTGTAGAGGATTCAACACCAGGATGTAACAATCTGCAGATGCTGTTGTTGGAAAAATACAGACGGTGCATTCAATAAAACTGGTAACCTACAGCCTCGTGGTGCATTCAAAGTTGATGTTAAAGACCCTTTTCCCATCTGGTGGTTGTTTTTCTCATTCAACAGCAATTTACTAGTGAAATAAGTTATTGTTATAGTTATTACATTATTATTAAATCATTTAATTTTGACCATATGGCCTTAGCAATAAACAAGCTGTTCTTTAATGTTGCCGACTGTTGTTTAGTACCCTTCTTTTTTAACTTTCTTAAAAAGTATCGGTTAAGGCACCGGGCAAAAATTATGTATGCAATTAATTCCGATAAGTTAGGTAATTAATTAGATTCATTTTTTTAATCGATTGACAGCCCTATACAGAACATGATATTTTCAAGCAGCATATCTTAGTCCTTATTACAAAAATGTATGTGGATGCTGTATTTTCATTTACAATACTGAATGTGCAATCAAGACGGATTGATGATGAGTCTGGCCAACTAGTTATATTCTACTGGTTTTATCAAACTAGTTTAGCTTAAGTTCCTTTTTGTGAAATCAGGGCAAATATAGATCCTGAGAGGAGGTTTTATATTGTTATTAAAAGCTGTTTTGTGGCACAAAAGAGTTGCACCAAATGATTGATCTGCTGTTTCATCAGAAAAGTTAGGGAATGTAGGGGAGAGTCATTTTTGTGGTGCTAAATTGTTAGTGCTACTTAATTTTGCACTGCACTTCTCAGATTATCTGTCCTTCACGGAGTAGGCAGTTCTTTCATGGGTTTTCTGATGATAAAGTCTAGGTTTCGTAAGTGATGCCCTGTCTTTGACTATTTATCTATGTTGGTTATTGTTGTTCATGTTAACTAGTTCTTCTGTTTCTATCACTGTTTGTTCTGAAACAGTTTGTTCCCCATTTGTTTCTGTGTATCTGAAGTGTTCGATGTTGGCGCACAGCTAAGATGCTACTAGTTGTTTTGGTAGTGTTTGGATGGTCAGATTGAAAGGCTCTTACATACAGTATATTTGAGAAAATGAACTCAAGCAATTTTCCCTACAGGAGATTCAGTCTTTGATTTGAGCAATACAGAATAAAACACATCCAATTACAGCATAATGATGCATGGTTTTCCCTGCCATTTTAAGGTTTAAGGCTGATTTATGCTTCTGCATCAAATCGACGGTGTACCCCCTCAGACCCCTCTGCGTCGACGCAAACCCCTCTCCGAGCCCTCCGTAGCTCGACGTGCACCTCCTAAAATTTGTAACTTTGCGTCGAGGCGATGCAGACCGCAAGGACTGTGATTGGTCAACTGGTCCTGTGTGTTGATAGTGGGTGTTTCAAGCAGCCTACTGTTGGGAGTAGCAACATGCTAGTTCACTGACATCAGCTTTGCAAATAAACTCAGACATATTTTGGTTACAGTGACGGGGTTATCCGTTTATAAAGCGTCTATATGTCAGTAACGTTTGGAAATTAGCACTTTGCCAGCAAGCAGTACTTTGTGGGCAGTTGTGCTAAAGTTAGCTTGCTAACATAACATAAACTGGCTGGCAGACTCCGAAAGGGTCACGACGCCGTACGAGCGACGGTGTAGCTACAGCGTGGAGTTGACGCAGAAGCATACAACAGCCTTTAGGTGCAGCACCTAAGCTGGACTAACGTAACTAAAAGAATTTTCTCAGATCTAATGATTGGAGTCGGACTTCTTTAGCGAGTTTTGTCTTTAAGCCTTTTAAGGGTTATTTATTTATCACCTGCTCTAGCTTTTCCAATGTTTTAGACACAGATATGGAAATAATAATGGTCAAATTGATGTGAAAAAGAGACGCAAAACTACCACAAAGGGACACAAACCGACTACAAAGAGACGCCAAATGACCACAGAGACCAAAACAACCCCAAAGAAAACAGAAATGACCAAAAAGAGACACAACACGACTACAGAGACACAAAATCTATGGGCAAATAGCATTTTTTTTCTATGAAAAACGTAAAATTTTCTTGAGGAAGGACGCCTAAACCCCCCGCCAAGTACGCGTATCTAAGTCTTCCACAAAGCTAAGGGAAAACACTGTGATGTCTGTTCAAGTTACACACAAATCAAGGCAGTTAGATCTAGTCTCTGTTTCCGACTTTCTCTCTGTTTGCACTTAAAGCAAAGAAAGGAAAGAGATCCATCCCTTTAATAAGTAACACAGGCTTTGGCTTACGGCAATGGGCCTATCAATGTATCCGATGTATCCGAGTGTAAGATAATCCACCGGCCTACACAGACACACAGACAGATACAGATACAGATTGGGTCAAACTACTAATGTGGCATTAAAGGTCTCTTGTGGAGGTTTACATTGTAAACAAACATGGTTTAGTGTACATTCAACATTTCTTACTTTTACCACCAAATGCTGCATTGTGTCATTGTCACTCAGATGAACTCAAAATGGTTCCTCGGGGGTGCACTGTAACCAATCTTGACTTCATTTTTTGTTTGTGTGTCAACCAGACGTCTTTTTAAATGATGTAATTAGGGCTGCAACTAACGGTTATTTGCGTTGTCGATTAATCTGATTATTTTCTCAATTAATCGATTGGTTGATTGTTCTATAAAATGTCAGAAAATTGTGAAATTAATCAGTCAATCAGTGTTTCCCAAAAGCCCAAGATGACGTCCTCAGATGTCTTGTTTTGTCCACAACTCAAAGATATTCAGTTTACTGTCACAGAGGAGAGAAGAAACTAGAACAACATTCACATTTAACAAGCTGGAATGGGTTTTTTTCCATAAGAAATGTCTCAAACCCAATAATCGATTATCAAAATAGTTGGCCATTAATTTAATAGTTGACAACTAATCGATTGATCAATACATCTTTGCAGCTCTAGAAGTAATACAACATTTTGAAGAGTTTTACACATGCATGCCCTAAATCTGGGTCCTATAAAGAGATCCAACGCAAAGCAGCCTAGGGTTTGTTAAAGAGTTATCCCGTTAACCGCTGAGTCTTTCCACTCTGCAAATGTTTAAACAAGTTTAAAACATGTCTCACACACACACACACACAGGTTATGTTAGTCTCTGGATACAGGACTGAATGTAAAAATGCACTTAAATGTTGACAGAGTGTCAGATCACACCTTCATCCCCCTTGATCCACACAGGAATTTTCATGACTATGTTATTACAACATCAAAACAACAGAAACGAGTTGGATTATTACCATTTGTCATTGATCAGTGTAACTACGACTTCAGATACAGTAACCCCATGTTTGGTGAGCATAAAAAAGTAAGATGGAATGTCTGAATCTAATTACTGCTAGTTTGTGAACATCCTGTTCCCTTTAGTTACCTTTCTGTGGCTTTCCTAGAACGATTCCTTGCTCTACCCAGGTTGGTTTATCATAGGCTTCATCTATCTTTTGGTCTTTTACTTTAATGTTACCTCATTCAGACTGCATGCAGGGAGAACTGCATGCTCGTGTGATATTTGGCAGCTGGAGCACGAGAGAGAGAGAGAGAGAGAGAGAGAGAGAGAGAGAGACATGATGATTATTACTGTATGATGATTATGATAGCAAAGACGAAGGGCTGTAAAATTGACAGGATGACTCTGGTTTGCTCTCATGCTGTATGTTTGCTAGATATTCATCCATGCAGTGGGCATTAACAAACATAATATGCAACCAACCTACTTATAGGTTAAATTGCCATCGGATTAATGTAAAAGGGGTGCCTGTCTGCATAGGGCTTTAGTCACGTGGATGATGACAACCACATCTTTACAGCAGTAACAGACACTAGGTCTATAAAAGCAGATGTGAATATATTTTGTAATATATTTAGTTTATTGCAGTTTATTGTGCAATTTAAAATAAAGGCCCCTTGATTCGCTCACTTTAGATTTAGCAATGTTTTAGACAAAGTGCAAACTACTTAGCATTTCGTAGATATTTGGCTCCAACGCTGACCGGCAGTAATGGAAACAGGACACCCGGGTGGATACGTTAATTTTCGGCCCTTTTCTGGGCGCTCTGCTGTGATGCGCTTCGGCTCCGTCAGTGACTTCTGTCATTTCAGGCACGAGTCCGTCTCCACCCCAAGCAGCGCTCGAACATCAAATTAGTCGCCACCGAGTTTGACAGAGGGACTGAATACGCGACATGAGAAAGTAACCACTGTAACATTTTAACTTGCCTCCTTGCTGCTTTCTACTGTTTGACTTTGGTTTAGTTTTTAGTTTTAGTTTATTAGCAAAGATATCAAGTAAGTAAGACTGTACAGCAGAGTTTGCAGTGTCGGAAAGCTGTAGCAGGAAAAGTTAGCACTTTCCAACGTGTTTGTGGTGTTGAACGTGACACACAGAAGAAAAAAAAACAGGCAGGCATACTCGTGTACCAGCAATGGGAAATGAGCCAGTCGGCCATTTTCAGCACTAGTGTACATTCTTCTTGTCTTTGAGCACGGTGTTTGCAATTACCATCATTGTACCTTTCAGTACATTTGCTAGTTTAGCTTAGCGTAGTGAATGGAAGCCTTTGTTGCCGGATAGCATGTCGTGAGTAAAAGTGAGCCAACAACAACAACAAAAAACCTAATTACTTCTTGTGGCCTGCGTAATCACAACGAGTACAAATAGCAATGCAGATTAAGACTAGGTGATTTCCTAGGCAGATATTGACTTGGGACTATATTGGGGCGAAGCACAGCCGAAGCACTGCTACTTGGGCGCGTTCCTTTAACCTTGTTAAACTCAATTTCTAGATTAATTCAACATTCTCTGCGGGCAACTCATTTGGTCCCTGCGTGCGACCAGGTGCTCGTGGCCACCGTGTTGGCTACCTCTGGTTTAGCCCCCCTTTTTTTTTTTAAAACAATACATACATGCAAATCTTGGTGGAAAAAGGGTATCAGAGTGCTTTACCATGTCTCTGCGCTGTGTGAAGTCACTCAGTGCATACATTAACTACACTGGCTCAATCAGTACCCCAGTGGACCTAATTGCTTTTTGAGAAGTCCATGCAGACGAAAGATAACCCCAGTCATGCACAGTCTCTGCTCCGTCTGTGTCCACTGGGTCGAAATTACTATCAATCTGGACAGCAGCAGTGCAAGCTCGGCTGAGCACGAGGCTTAGTTTACAGTACGGCGGGCACGCTGCCATGCTCCTCACTTCCTCAGGTATGGTGATCTACTTTCAGTCACCACAGTTCAACTCTCACTGCTTTATGTACAGTCCGATGGTGACACTTTCAATGTCTACAACAATAATCTTAAAAGAATTTTACTTTGACTGACATCTATCTTGTGGGAAACTGTCTTCTTGCCCTGTGGCCAACCCGTGATGTCAAAAACTGAAAAATATGACTGTGACAGTACACAGAATCATTCTCTGTGGATGGAAGAGCACTCCCCTAATAACTGTTAGCACTGTCAGAGTTTGAAGATCACATACCACAAAATAATCAGAAAAAAAAATAAAATAAAAATCACCCCATTCCAAAACTCAATTTTGTTTCTTAGCTCTAACAGTAAGACCATTACCGATTGGCTCTACTCACTGGGGCTTTGATAGAGATTTACATGTTTGAAAGGCATCACAGACTGTTCTGATCTGTAATAGGTCTTTGTCTACACACTTTATAGCCCACTAAATGGCTCATACCCTAACATGCAATCTCATTTTTGGACACTGCCATAAAACTGCTCAATGATTTGACCATGATGACCTAGACCACAAGAGGTATTATAGGTCTTTTATTATGTACTATATTAGGGGTTTGTTCTTCATTGTACTAAGCTTATAATGGCCTGTTCTGGTTGTTTGTTACTGAAGTCAAAGTTGCAGTAGCCATGGTGTTGTTACATTATATTGTATTATAATATGTTTCTAATATTCTTCCCCTCTCATGTTTGTAAATGGGGTGGACTAAACACCTAGTATAGTTCAATGAAAAACATATAGTTCAATGAATAACTCCTATTTATACCTTGATACCTACTATTATCATTTTTGTAACTTAGGAAGAATGTAGATGTTACAGGTGTACCTAATAGCATGGCTACTGAGTGTGTGTGTGTGTGTGTATAATATTCTCATTGTTTTTAATAGCTTTTGTTTTCATGCAAATACGTATTATATTGTTTAGATCATTTATATACACATTGTATTCTAATAATGATGTGACAAATACATTTGTTTTATTTGATTTATTACTACAGTATGGCATAATATTATATCATATGACCATGCTACTACTGTATATTAGGGATGTCACGAGAACCGATACTACCGATACCTTCCGGTTCTAAAATGACAAAACACCGACGATGCTCATTTTTTTGAAGCACCGTAGGCACCGTTAGCGACGATGTCAGTTAGCAGCATCGGGGCTGCGCCTCTTCTGGAACTGATGGGGGCAGTATAACGCTTCAGAGTGTTCCAGTCGATACATTCAGAAAAAGGAGGTCACAAAGAAGTGGCCGAAGTCACGTCCTTCTACTTCCGGTACATACGAGAGTCAACTCTACCCGACCTAAAAAACGGCATGCTCACTGCAAACTCACGGTCCACTCTTTCTGATTTAGCTACAGCCCCCCTCTCTTGGCTTCAAATAATTCACCGTTGTCGGCTACGGCCACTGAACACGTTGTAAACAGCCGTGGCTCGCTTGCATGCTCCTCCGGTAACGTTAGCCGTTAGCAGGGTTAGCATGGTGGCGTTAGCCACGGTTAGCCAGGACCAGTCGGGATCACTTCACTGGCTGTGTCTCAATTGTTTTTGCGAGTAACCAACTCGGGTACTCTAGCTATATAATTCAATGTGAGTACACAAATGTTGAAATGACATAAAATGCCCGTCCCTTGTAGTCGTGATAAATTAGCCTGAAGCTAATGCTTAGCCACCTGTTCAGGAGGAAATTAGCCAACTTGGCATCCTTTTGGACTCTAAGCTGCCAATATTTACCCAGGGTTTGTAATGTCTCTGGTCACGCAACTGTTAGAAACACTGTTGTTGTTTTTGCACAGTACCTTTTGAAAATATGCCTGGAAGTCTGGAATGTGTCTGGGGACAGTAGTTGCACTATGACCATTCATTGCACTTTATTATGTTATTCTATGCTCTACACACATACACGTTTTGTATGTATTGTTATGACATTTTGATATTTTTCAAATATTTTAATAAAGAAGTCCATGTTTCAAGATAAAGTACATGGAATCTTAGAAAATGTTTTTTTTTATCGAAATCGGCATCGAGAATCGTGTTATTTTACTGGTATTAGCACCTACTACTGAATTTTTGGTATCGTGACACCCCTACTGTATATCCAAGGGGGATTTCAGGTTAAGCATGAATTACATACTGTGAGATTTCAGAGGAGGGCCCTTGAGATATGGGGGGTAGTTAGAGAGTTCAACGTCCCTCTTCTCTTATCACTTTGACTCTGAGATAAATAATCCATTTGGTATCTCTAAACCATTCTCAGCTCTCGTTTCTCCCCCTCGAGTCATTCGGCCTCTGCTATAAAACGTTACACTTCCTTTTCTCCAGATTTCTCCTGCACGTGTGCCTCAGGCCGGCGCACTGTAAAAGAAAGAGGCAGGCGGACAGAGAGAGGCCGCATGGGGCCGGAGGTAAGGTGGACAGAAAGGGGTTCGGTAGACAAACAGCTGACAGCCAGCAGACAGCAGCTCCGGTGGTTTCCATTACCTGAGACACCCTGCCCAGCCACTGGCAGCCCTGTCACCTTAGAAGGAACAGCACTTTCAACTTCAGTATGAACCCAGACAGGGCAATATTCCAATTACTGTCAGAAACATCAATAAAGGGCCGTCCACACACCAAGAACAATAACTATAACCAGAACTATAACGATGTAGGGGTGCAACGAATCACCAAACTCACAGTTCGGATCACGGTTTGGAGTCACGGATCAGTTCAATTTTTCGGATCAGCACAAAAACAGCGACACCGCTGCCTTCTCCAGGCCACAGCGGACGCACAGAGCGCCAGAGAGCCGGGGATGAGAGCGGACGTGTCAGATCTGTGCAGAGCCAAAAACACTGACAGCAATATAATAATAACATCCAAAACACAAGATTCACTCTCAGTGGTTACTGTGATATGAGAAATACTTTCAAAGTAAAAAAAAATTTAAAAATTACAAAAATACACAGAGCTAAAGGATCGTAGCCCCACCAAGGGGACAACTCACGACACGCCACTGACCACCTGTGTGAAACAAATCTCTCCGCCGCGTGTCTCTCCGCTGTCTCATGTTCTAAACTCCGATGGAATCTGATTGGCTGCCAGTGTTCCTATCGTTCATCAAATCGCTCTTAAAGTGATCCCAACGATATCGTTCGCCACTGTTATTGGCGTCATAGTTGTGACGTGAACTTTGCCATCCACTTGAGTTAGAACAATTTTTAAAACTATATATTTATAGTTATCGTTATAGTTATGGTTCTTGGTGTGGACGGCCCTTAACAAACCAAATATACAAACCCATACTGCTGGCTGTGACGAGTGATATGACAATGTGATGGTGTCGACTACACAAACACTGCTGCTTGCACATTGGACTATCACTACTGGACCTCCGTGAGCAATCACTAATCTTTGAAATGGAATTTTTTCCACCCGATGTAACTCATAAGGAGAACACCTCCACTTATTACCCAGTCTAAAGGTAACATATTGCTTATAATGTACATGGTTGAGCAATCGAAATTAAAACAGAAAATGTCAGTAAACCACAAACTTATATTTCCGTTTGAAACCATTTGTGGTGCCTTTTAGTCCTCACCACGTCCGCTTCAATTCAGGGCAACAATATAGTTTAGACCAACAAAATGACAACAAAATGTGCAGAGGCAGCCAGCAGGCCTGAACACACAATAGGAGTCAATGAAAACAAAACAGACCCCCACAACAGGCACTAACTCTCCTCTCCCACTCGTTCACTTGCTCACACACACACACACACACACACACACACACACACACACAGGCTGGTAAATACTATCCATTACAGCATGTACACTGCTGTAACCTCAAGCTACTACATTATTTCTCTGATCCTAATGTATGTGGCAGGAGCTTTTGGCCTCATTATAGTATCATTGCATCAATAACTAAATGAGGTACAGTAATCTAATTCACTCAGGGTCAAAGAGACCCATACACAGGTTTTCACTTCCCAAAATCAAGTGGATAACAAGTCAAATATACAGTTTGACTGATTGATCGTGGAGGAGATGTGAGGTCTTGTATAGCCATTTGTCCTGTGGCACCTGCGATGGCACGCATCCTGTATCTTTTCCTGTATACAATGCCGCAGCATTGGTTTACTTGAGCCGTCACATACGAGGGCAGGGGAGCTTTGGTGGTGGATTGTTTGTATTGAGAGTCTAAAACCCCAACACATATTGTCTTCCAGATTTGACGAAAGACAAGAAGGTCCTAAGACAAATTCTGCATACTGACAGACGACTTGTAAACGAGGCTGCAACTAACGCTTATTTTATTATGGATAAATCTGCAGATTATTTTCTTGATTAATCATTCGGTCTATAAAATGTCAAAGAGTTGTGAAAAATTCCTACCCCAATTTCATCCCAGGCCGCAAGGACACATTTACAACAACGTCCACAGTCTAACATCTAAAGACATCCAACATACAATGACTTAAGAACAAAGAGGAGAAAAGAGAAAACACTCACATTCAGGAAGCTGGTCACAGGCAAATCTTTGGCTTTTTTGCTTGAAAAGTGAAAATGAATCAATTACAAAAAAAAAATAGTTGCTGATTATCAGTCCACTAATCATTTCAGCTCTATGTATAAATCTACTCACAGCCAACAAAATAAGTTCCGTATTAATATAACAAAAACTATCTTTTAACTTTGCTGTCATTACGTGGCCGGGTTGGGACAGTGGGTAGAGCAGGCGCACATATATTGAGAGGTTTATGCCTCGACACAGAGCTCCAGGGTTTGAATTTGACCTGTGACAATTTCCTGCATGTCTTCCCACTCTCACCTAGCTGTCCTATCAAAGTAAAGGCTGAAAAGCCCAAGAAATAATCTTTAAATTTGCTGTAATATCACACAGTCTATTGCTTTTGCCACTATTATGTTGAATTATAGGGATGTAACGATGCATAGTGAATCAGTTAAAATGTGTAAAGATTACAACCGGTTGAGATGAAAAATGAATCGCGACACAATTTTTAAACAGCCTAGGGCGTAAACATGCTGTACGTTAGATTTCACTTGTTTGACTTCAGACGTCACTACGTCTCCTTAGTTTATTTATTTATTTAAAGAGATTTGTTTCTATTTATTTCGTTATTTTGATGTGGGATTTCTTTGAATAATCTAATCATTATTTGTTTATTTAATGTTTGTTTTTTTAAGATAAGATACAATTTCAGTTGCACTTCCGATGAGAGGACACAGCTGTTGTTTTGCACAGTTTATAGGGAATAAATAAAGGAATCATTTTCAGTCATTTGTCTGCAGCTCATTCTGTTGAGAAAATCATATCGAGTTGTGAGTTGAGTGCAACGTTACATCCCTAATGAATTATCTGAAATGTATGTGTTAATAAGCTGTTGTGTGGTGCTGAAATCACCCAACGTTAGTTTATTTGTATCCATTCGTAAACACTGCATGCATATTAAGTATAACATACCAAGAGAGCAGCCACAAAAGGCATGCATGAGTGAAAGAGAATGCTAAATCGAAAAAGAGCCTTTTCGGATGCTTATCTGAAAAGTGATATAAGCGATATCATCTGGGTAATCAAATATAATGGCTTGGCACTGGGGGGTGTAGCTGCAGTCAACGCCTGCTGTCTCACACATCAGCAACTCTGTATGTGGCAGACAAACTGCTAAATGAATTATGCTTTTATAAATGTCGGCGCTGAAGTTCAGCCCTTATCAGAAAATGTCAGGGAGAAAGCAAAGTGATCTTTCCGAGTCAAAATCAATGGGACTTTCTAAGTGTCCAGCAGGAACACACAAACATCAATACACACTTGACTTCAAAGTGGCAATCCAGTTTTAATTTAATTTATTAAATGTATTTCTTCAACCAGAAGAAACTGGTCGCAATTTGAACTAGTGCAATATCCAAATCACAAGGGGGGGCAATATTTGTTAATGGCAAAATATGTGTCAAACCATTCTAAAATAAAATATTGTGGTGCTGCAAAAACCCCGGCCTACAAATCATATCCTACAGACTAAAGAAAAAACCTTTGTTTGGTACAGATCCTCGCAAAAATCACACTATAATCACTTCTTTCAATGTTAATAATTGTCAATGAAAATTAGAATAATGATTAAAAAAATACCGTGAATCATATCGCCATCGCAATATCAATAATCGCAATTAGATATTTTCCTAATATGCAGCCCTAGTTTCTACTCACTGATATTTCCATTCTTAAAGATTAGTTTAGCCACTCTTATTTTGTATTTTTGTCACTTGTTTTACTGACCTCATAAGTTAGCTACCTCTTATATTACGGTATGCATTTCTGTGCTGAGTAAGAAATGTACGATAGGATTTATTGAGACACTAACTAGCTATCTTATGAGTTTGAGAGGGCTAGCCAAATTTAACTCTGTCTTTGTGGGGAAAACTTAAAATAACCCGCTGCTCTAGTCTAGTCATTTAAGTCAGTATTTCGTAGGATATACTGTAGCTAAAGGGGTCGTATACCTATTTAATATCACTAACGTTATGTTATCAATCAAAACTACAGATGGGTCAGGGCGTAGCCTTTAGTAGTGTCCCCGCACCTGTTCCTCTACACTTCCCTTCGGCTCTTACCTTCGGGTTTATGGCACAGCTCCACCAAAGGTTGGCATTGCTTCTGAAAGTCTGGAAACACACGCCCGGTAAAACTATCCCCGTCTCCACACACAGCTCAACTCACAGACTGAACTTTCCCGTTAACTCACATTGGCGTTTAACTAACGGTGATGATGCTGCGAGCACACGCGGATAACATGCTGCGTTCATTGTCTCCTCCGAAGTTGTAAAAGCGACTTATTGAGGCTGATTTAAGTATTTGTGCTCGGAAAGTTTAACAGAAATGTGTATTCGGTGGCCATTGAGTATTCAGTGAAATTAAGCGTTAAACTGCTAGCTTTTGTTTCAGCAGAAAGATGCTGCATGAATGGCGTATGATGGTGTATTTTATTACATGATCTTCTATTCCGAGTTGTTTTCGGGAGCACTTGAACGCCGCACACGCAAGGGGAAAGTGCGCAGCTGCAAAGCTGATAGATTGCCTCGTTCGGTCGCTGTCAAATCTGCGTTTAGCTGCTCAGTTATTTTATTTTATTTATATAGCCTATACTTGCTTTTTTGGGCCGTATTTCGACTGACGATAGGTTACAGACAGTGAGAGCGCTCAAACAAAGTGACACTGTAATCAAATACACCTGAGGAAGGCCAAATTGCCGGCTGAAATTTGCACAATTCAGCTGTTGTGCGGACTTCACTCACTTTCTTTTAACATATTCTTTTTGTCCTGCACCAGCAACTGGATGTGCACAACATTATCTTTTTTGTTACAATGAGCACTGACATATTTTTTTTTCCTGAATGTGGGAAATGACATTTATAAGTAGCATATTCATCCCACTTTATTAATGGTTAAGACTGAATCCTTGAATGCTAGATGTAGAGTATGTTAGTAAGAACATATTTTATTTGGAGTTTCCCCAGTTATGAATGTTGGTAGTCCATTAATATTCAAAAAAGTAATGCAGCCAAAGGGAGTTTTCACAACCTGGAAAACCCAAAAGTTGTTCTATCAATGGCTTATAACCGATCTATAAAGCATTTAGTAAATTATTTAATCAAGCCATAACTCCCAGCCCCTTTATAAAGCGTGCCTCATAAGAAAGTTGTGTCATATAACACATTAGACATCTAGCCTACTGACCCAGAGAATATATTAGAAAAGAAATAATACATGGAAGAACCTTACATAGACTACACAATTCTAACCCAGTTTCGCAGTCAAATAAGATTAGTTTATGAAATGGATTTTCACTAAAACTACCTCTTATATTATTGTTTTTCTATTTATTTATTTTCTTCTTTTGTTTGCTTGATTTGGCCCATTCACCTTCCTCTTTACATATTCTGATTTGATGCCACTACGTTATATGTATGTTATATTCCAGGATTGAATTTAAAATGCTTCTCCTGACCTACAAAGCTCTAAATGGTCAAGCACCATCATATCTAGAAGAACTCATAGTACCTTATTGTCCCACTAGAGCACTACGCTCCCGGAATTCAGAGCTTCTTGTGGTTCCTAGAGTCTCTAAAAATAGGATGGGAGACAGAGCCTTCAGCTACCAGGCTCCTCTCCTGTGGAACCAGCTCCCAGTCTGGGTTTGGGGGGCAGACACCATCACCATATTTAAGAATAAACTGAAAACCCTCCTCTTTAATAAAGCTTATAGTTAGGGAGTGAGGAGATCCAGAAATGCTTGTTACTAACCTAGCTCTGGGGAGTTTACTCCCCGGAGTCCTTATGTTTCTTTTTCCCAGCATATTTCGTTGGATTAGGATGGCACCAAGATCTCGGTTGCAGCTGTCGCCATGGTCCTGCTTCACTACACCCCTCTACGGTGCCCTGCTGCGTCCTGCCGAACCTGCTACATCCAGCCCTGCCCTGCTGTGCCACGCTACATACTGTAATGCCCTGCAGTGCCCTGCTATGACATGAATTTGTAGTCACTGTTCCATTATCTTTATTATGACTATTATTGCCACTGTTCATCACATCCCCAACCGGCACCGTCAGACACCGCCTACCAAGAGCCTGGGTCTGTCCCAGGTTTCTCCCTAAAAGGAAGTTTTTCCTCGCCACTGTCGCACTAAATGCTTGCTCTTGGGGGAATTACTAGAATTGCTGGGACTTTATAAATTATAGAGTGTGGTCTAGACCTACTCTATCTGTAAAGTGTCTCGAGCTAACTCTTGTTATGATTTGATGCTATAAATAAAATTGAATTGAATTGAATATGTTGTACACTACCGGTCAAAAGTTTGGGCTCACTTATAAATTTCCATTCCACTCCATTATAGACAGAATACCAGCTGAGATCAGTTGCATTGTTTCTTTAATCAGGGCAGCAGTTTTCAGATGACATTATGTGCTTACATAATTGCAAAAGGGTTCTCTACTGTTGTAGAAAGAAGTGGATGATCTTTAATGCAATATCTACATTGCCCATTATCAGCAGCCATTCATCCAATGTTCCAAAGGCACATTCTGTTTACTAATCTGATGTAATTTTAAAAGGCTAACTGAGAAAACATTGGAGAACCCTTTTGCAATTATGAAAGCACATAATGTAATCTGAAAACTGCTGCCCCAATTATAAAAACAAAGCAACCAATCTCAGCTGGTATTCTGTCTGTAATGGAGTGGAATGGACATTTCTAAGTGACCCCAAACTTTTGACCGGTAGTGTATATATTATTTATACATAGTCTAAATGAAAAATAAACTACCTCCTAATAATATTATTTTACTATTTCTCGGTCATTCAGGACAGGATCATTCCCTACAGTACCATAAAATGTCAATCTGTTAAGAACCCACCATTTACATTAGACAAAATATACAGAAATCTGTAAATAAGAGTCATAGTATTTGAAGTTTACTATATGTCTGTTTCATGCAGATTGTTGTTTTGAGACACAGGTTTCACTGCTAGTAAGAAAATGAACAGTGAAATAAGTAAATTGTGTTTTATTAGTGCAAACAGTGTCTAGTTTCTTAAAGAACAACTAAATTCCTTTCCCCCCTTTATTTTGAAAAAACCTTAAAAGCAAATGTCAAATTAAAACACATCTGTCAACATCTACCCCAACAATCAGCATACAAAGAAAATCAAATGACTGATGATTGCACACTTTGTAATGCTTTTATTTGGATTAAAATCAAACCTATATCAATTATTCTAAAAGCAAATGTGTTCATCTGGTTAGTTACATTGCAGTATCAGTAGGATTCAGCCTAGGAGCTGGTTCTGGTTGGTCTGACCATCACTGAGCTGCCAGTGAACAGCGTGGGGAAGAACTCGTTCAGGAAACTGTTCTTCAGTCGGTGCAGGAAGTGGACATATCTCACCCCAGGTCCATAGCCAGAGAACACGTGTGACACCTGCAGGCCAGCAGAGAGACATACAATGAAAACCTCCAGTACATGCAGATAACTACTTGTCTATTACCTCTTTCACTATGGAGGATATATTTATTCATAATCCAAATTGAAAGTCCAAAGAGAAAATGAAGCAAGATCAAATTAAAAATATTATTATTTGACTATGCTTCTAGGAAAAATCATGCCATAATTTAATTTATAAAAGAAATAGGGAACTGAAAAAGCAAAGTTGAAATGTAAAATGATTTATCTTTTGAATTTTCAATTTTGATTTAACATTTGGCTTTTCAATTTCGATTTAACATTTGGCTTTTCCACTGACAGATGTCAAAAGTGGAGGCGTGGCCCAAAGGCTGGTGGGAGGGTCTGCAGCTTTGTTACCAGGCTGGCTTGGCCTCTTGTTTCACATTAGATGATAGAAACTGATGCTGTCGGCTAAACACAAACAACATTTCATGCAACAACAGTTACGTTTTCATGTAGTTACTGTAATTGGGCCTGCGTATTTTTATTTTATTTTTTTTCTGATTTTAAACCTTATTAATATTGATGACAAGGTGTTCAAATGGAAAACGAGCCATATTTAAGGAAATAAATGTGTTCATTTATTCTACTGAGAGACTTACAGCTGACAGCGGGGTGTGTGAGCATCACCGACTGGCTGGCGAGCAAGCGATCCTGGCTGCCACCAGCTGCCTGTCACGTCAGACTGGAGCTTCTTGAGTCAACATCATTGGCCATCAATTTTTGTAAAACTGCTAAAATTGTAAAAAGTATCCAGTTGTTGTAGTAGCAGCACTACTACGGCAAACTGCCAATCTAGATTATATAATCAATTGCTTTTTTACAATTTTTGTCTGCCATTTCACCATTAAATTCACTTCTGAGACTTTTTTATGCGCAAAATTAACTATGTAGAGTTTGAATATGGGCAGTTTTACAAAAATTGATGGCCAATTGCACATTTTCTCCGATGTTGTCAGAAGCTCCAGTCTGACATGACAGCCAGCTGGCGGCGGCCGGGATCACCTCCATGCCAGCCGGCCAGTGATGCTCACAGACCCCGCTGTCAGCTGGAAGTCTCTTAATAGAATCATGACCAAGTTTATTTCCTGAAATATGGCTTGTTTTCGGCTTGAACACATTGTCATCAATATTAACAAGGTTTAAAATGACCCATTTCTCAATTTGGATATCGTTTCAAAATCGGAACTCAAATGAACGAAAAAGTACACGGGCTTGACAAAAATGAGACGATCGCAGTTCGGAGGAGATTGAGATTATGTGTGTGCGTCCTCGAGATCTAACCACACACAAACACACAGCCATGGCAGAGCTACCCACGCCCATGTTTGTACTGTTGCTTAATTAAATAAAACATCAAAAGAGAATAGTTGTCTCTGTCCGTGTTTTAAACAGACACACCTGGGGCTAAGTGGAAACCACAATCTGTTTTAAATACAGTCCTAATCTAGTCCTCACTAACACGGCCCAATTACAGTAACTACATGAAAACGTAACTGTTGTTGCATGAAATGTTGTTTGTGTTTAGCCTACAGCATCAGTTTATATCATCTAATGTGAAACAAGAGGCCAAGCCAGCCTGGTAACAAAGCTGCAGCCAGATGCTCCTCAACAGTGCTTCCCAGCAGTCAGCTCCCCCTGCTGTCCATAAGGTGACTCTGCACCCCTTTCGTTTCAGACCCTCCCACCAGACTTTGGGCCATGCCTCCACTTTTGACATCTGTCAGTGGAAAAGCCAAATGTTAAATCGAAATGGGAAAAGCCAAATGTTATATCAAAAAGCCTAATGTTAAATCGAAATTGAAAAGCCAAATCTTAAAACAAAATTGAAAAGCCAAATGTTAAATCGAAATTGAAAATTCAAAGATAAAACATTTTACATTTCAACTTTGCTTTTTTAGTTTCTTTTTTCTTTTTTAAATTCAATTATGGCATGATTTTTCCTAGTAGCGTAATAAAATAATAATATTTTTAATTTGATCTCGCTTCGTTTTCTCTTTGGACTATTTTTGTTGTACTGCACATTGCTGCAGCTCCTCTTTTCACCCTGTGTGTTGAGCTCTCTGTTTTAGCTACAGAGTGACAGTGTTTTAGCTGTGCATGTGAGTCGCACATGCACAGTAAGTACAGCTAGCTAGTCAGTTGCAGATAGGGTTGGGTACCGAAACACGGTGCCTTTTAGGACCCTGAAGCCAGCCTTCAAAGCTTTTTAAGTATCTACGTGAGTTGAGCGCGTCCAGTCCTATTTTTTTATCGAGTTAATATAATCCATCCATGGAGGGGACGGAGTCACTCACCTCCTTCCAGGTGTGGGAGTAGGCACTGCGGTCCTCGGTGGGACTGACCGTGTGCTCTGAGAGCACTGTGCTTTTGTCTGCACCCAGTAACTTCACATTCAGCTGGTAGATGGAATCATGCAGCTGGCTCTCCTCATACCTGACAGAATGACACATTATGAAACATTTATGGTGAACCCAGAAACCATAATAAAATGCAGTTCGGACATTGAATGCTACCAAACAGAAGAAATGAAGAAGTGTAAAACAACTTCTTTTTACAGGTCTGCAACTTCCAATTTATTTCCTATTAACTTCCAAGATGTTTTCTTTGGTATTTATATGATGGAAAATAGAGGCAGCGTTCAATTGGTACACTTCACATTGTTTAATTCCAGAGATTATTTTAGTCAGCTGAACATGCAGAATTGTACGATTTTGTGTACAATCAAGCACACAATTCAAATCAAAATATATGTATAATTAAGTTTCCAATAATAAGGCAAGGTTAACAAGGTAATTCTCTTATCATTATTGGGTTGAAATTAGAGCCTTTCTTTGAAGGAAATTCCTATTTTCCTTAGAATTAGTACAGTACCAAATAGCAAAGCCATTTCCTAGAAAATTAGTATGACATTTTTGGGGAAATATTTGGACCTGTAAAATAAAGCCTTATCAAACAGTGGATAGATATGGATAAGAATATGTATTTTTTAAATAATTCATGAAAAAGTCAACCTTTGTACCACAGAAGAAAGATACAAACGTAATTACAGTCCTGTTAGAATGTATACTTTAATGCTTTATTACTTATAAGGATTATTTATTTTATCAATTATCTTAATGTACTGTCAAAAAGGATTGAAACTTTGATGCTACACTAAACTAGATAAATTAGTCAAAGTCAAGTTCATTTTCCGCAAGCAATTCCAAATCCTAACACTGTTTTCTGGATAATATCTTCTAGGGCTGCACAATTAATCGCATTTTTATCGGAATCGCAATATGGACTAGTGCAATATGCAAATCGCAGTGGGGCGCAATATTTGTTAATGGCAAAATATGTGTCAAACCATTCTAAAATTAAGTATTGTGGTGCTGCAGAGACATCGCGGCCTACACATCCTATCCTACAGAGTAAAGAAAAAAAATCTTTGTTTGGTACAGATCCTCGCAAAAATCACACTATAATCATTTAAAAAACATATATTTTAGTAATTTTCAATGAAAATGAGAATAATAATAATAATACAAAAATGATCATTCCCTCCAATATCGTGAATCATATCACAATTGCAATATCAGTCAAAATAATTATTATATAAGCAATTAGATATTTTTCTAATATCGTGCAGCCCTAATATCGTCTCAAACACACCCATCCATGCCCAAAGTATTCAAACATTTTACGAGATGAACCTAAATGACGCATGAACAGTCCAGACGCAAAGCCTCTCCGTCCTCCAGCCTCCAGCCTGTCCTCTTTCCAGGTTCCATGGTGGAGAGGAGGGTGTGTGGCTCCGTGTCTAGCTGTTTGGCGACACCTGGAAGCTGCTTGACATCCTCCTGGATCCATCTTTTTCATATATGTTCACATTCTATTTATCATTTTTTTCATATGGATTGTCTATATTGTAATTCTTTTATGTTGGCCTATTATGTATACATGACATCTATTGCATGTCTGTCCGCCCTGGGAGAGAGATCCCTCTCCTTTTGGTCAAGCTCATTTTGGTTAGTTAGTCAATAGTCTCGCATTGCCAGACCTTCCTCCACAGCGCTGTGGAGGAGGGTCTCCACACAGCATTCTGGGATGGGAGAAAAACATGCTGTGGTTTATTGGCATTTCTTTAAACCAATCACAATTGTCTTGGGCGCTGCTAAGCGCCGGATGGAGCCACGGTGCCTCTGCAAAATAGCCTCGGAAAGGAACTTGTTTTGGTGGAACATGTGTATGTTCAAAAGTTGTTTTAGTCGTGCAACAGAAGACTCGGATTGGACAGATAGTCTAGCTAGCTGTCTGGATTTACCCTGCAGAGATCTGAGGAGCAGTTAACCTTAGTCCTCAGAAATCCACCGGAGGGTTAGAACGCCAACACAAAGAAAGAGGAAGGTAATGGACATCCGGCCAAAAAAGAGGGACATCCAGTGGAATTTTCAGTGGCACCAGAGCAATCCCGGAAGTGGAACGTCGTGGATATAGACTAATTAGTTAAATGGTTTCTTTATGGGCGTTTTTTCCTTATCTGAAGCGAGGGTCGAAAAGGACAGAGGGAGTTGTATGCTGTACAGATTTTAAAGCCCCCTGAGGCAACATTGTGATTTATAACATTGGGCTATATGAATAATTGACAAACTGTGAAACACCTATTGTTCACAGTGTCATCTCCATGTGTACCAACCAAGCTGATAAGACCACACAGTGATATGTAATCACACATGGGTGAGATAGGCGGGCGGGGGTGCTCATTAACCTCACCAATCTTGGATGACTATTTCAGGCTGAAAATCATCCAGCAGCTCCTCCCACAGTCCTTCTGCCTTCAGGTCCACAACCTGCTCCATGGAGAACCAGCTGAGGACCAGAGAACACACACCAGTCACATTCACCACATCCGCTCATTATTTGCAATACACAGGTTTTTCTTATATATGGGCCAGTTTTATCTATTGTAGGTAGAGCTGTAACAATTCCAAATTTTACTGTACGATTAATTGTCTCAGAAATAATTGCAATTAAGAATATAATTGTGTCTTTCAGTCCAATTTAAAAATGATTTATTTATGTATTATTTTTTTCAAACAAATAAAGTGTTGAATGAATCGCAGGAAACATCTTTTGGTTATATATCACCGTAATGTGACCCAGATTATGTAATATCACAAGTATACACGCCTTTATGAGTATAAAACATTGTACTCTTTGATTAAATGAACATAAAATTGACAATTACCATCAGTTGGACACCTTAGGACTAATGTTAGCAATTAATTGCGATTAAACAAAGTAACGGCGATTATGTAAAAGAATGATGTACTAATTGTTACAGGCCTAATCGTAGGTGAAGTATATATGCTCACTAATATCCAGCTGCATGGTAAACACACACCTGTATTGAGGCAGTGCACATATCACAGCACCTGCTGGGATGCCACTGCTATCATAGGGGAGAACTTCCGTGCTCGTGGTCCAGCCACTGAAGTCACCTAGGAATTAAAATAAAAAAATAAAAAACGTTTACCTTTGTTGTCATTTGCAGCCAAACATGCTGATTAGTGATGCACGATATGAGAAAAACATGCACAATGCGATAACGTTGTTGAATATGGTGATAACGATATTACTAATAAATAAACAGATATCAAAGTGTGCTCAGTTTCTGCTGCTTTCAGTATTCTGCTAAAATACAACAAATGAATGAAAGGAAATCATTTCCAACATTCTTTTATTGAACAAATTAAACTTTGGATTGAATATAAAAATGGCACCACTTAAAAAAGAATGACAGTTCCATTATACAGTGTAGTTCTACTGATATTTTCAACACAAAAAAATCTCTGAGTGTCTTTCGCGATACGTTTATTGCGCCAGTTGATATGGCGATGACGATAACAAATTGATATATTGTGCAGCCTCTGATGCTGATCACCCCTGTCGCTCACCCTCAGGTTGAAAGCGTGGAGGACCCCGTGTTGGCACTTCAGGCAGGTCAGGCTCAGGTGGAGGGGTGTCCTTACTCAATCCTGTGTGGGAAATAAGACAAAGGAGCAACTGTGAATAGCACCACGCCTACTGAAGCCACTGTAATCTCACTTTAGTCATCACAAAGCCAAAGAATGTATCTTTCTGACAGGTAACTGGGTGGGACCTCTGTGTGAAAACAAACATTTTAAGGATTAGTCAGCAGCTCAGAAACCACACGGCTGCATAAACTTCCAGTGTTTGACGTCATCCCTGAAATATCTCCCACGGATCCTAAAAAACATTGCTCTTTTTTGGATGCTTCTGACACCACAGACACACACACACACACACACACACACACACACACACACACACACACACACACACACACACACACACACACACACACTTCTTCCATTTGCCTCCAGTGTATTGGGTCTCCAGTGGAGATCTCAAAACCCAAATCAACTATGTCTTGTGATCTGGATCAATTGGTCCTCTAAACTGAAATAACTCACCTTTTGAATTGAGGAATAGAGATAACCAAACTTGATGGCACATTATGCAACTTAATTGTATAAATAAGAGTTAATTGATGTTTTCCTGTAATTTTATGACACAATTTGGGTTGCCACTGTGCCTATTCCTGTGGATATATTGGTAATACCACAGACAGACCGTTGGCTGATGTTCCCTTTTAGTGTGGGTAAGCAGTGAGCACTATGGTTTATTTCAACAGATAAGGCATTAAGGAAATCATTGAGTCTACAAAGATAAGTGCACACCACTGTTTAGACCCCACAGAAGAAATACTGAAAATCAAAACCAAACCAAGAAGAGAGTGTGTCATTACTACATTATTAGTCAGAATGATAAAGATTTAGAAAAACAATGACATGAGGAAGTCTGCGCCCTGTTGGCTTAATTGTTTCTGAAGATGAACTACAACTGCACTAATGATAAGTTAACACTGAAACCATTTTCAGGATGAGCTTAGGAATTATAACGGAACTTTGAAGCTTTTTGAAATGACTTTGAAACAAACATTCATATTCAAGTTACTGTAATAGGCTACTATGTACCATATATAGGCTACACAAACAGGTATGACAACTCTGATCCCTCCTGTGGATCAGCACTGTGAACATAAACTCTGTGGCTCAATAGTGAACAGGAGAACGGCACGTGAGTCATGTTTGTGTTGTGGTACCGTGAGGCGCAGGGTTCCTCAGCAAGTTCCTCCCGAACGGCTTGGCGTCACACACGGACTTCCAGTCCAGGTTGTCGGGCATCGGTGCGCCCTGCAGGCCCCACTCAGCCTCACATCTCTTCTTCCATTCAGCGGCAGACATGACGGGGCCGAATGCTGTGGAATAGTCTGACACATCCAGGAAGTCTGTGCGAGGATCTTTATTAACAGCCTGTAGTTTTCGCCACACCCCAGTGTTGCAATGGAAGCAACGTAATGAACGATGCTCCCTGGCCTCTTAAAGTCACAGTAGCCTACCTTAATAGTGTAATGTAACATATCAGCAACTTATCAACAGCGGTGGTTTTAGACCATTTCAAATGGAGGGGCCAGGCTGGGCCCGCATGCAATTTTAGGGTTTACTAAATAGATTAAGCACAAATGTTACATACCACCAACCCTCCATTGGTTTGGTTTTACAAAAGACTAACGGAACACATATAACAATAAACACAAGAATACTCATTCAGTGTTAACCTACATTTTATTTATCACTGCACATGAATAATGTCCCCTATTTGGGGATAAAGATGGGGTTCAAAATGTATGAAAATATTTGCAACAGTTAGGGAGGCCAGAGGGGGGGGGTGGAGGCTTAATATTAGGGGGGCACTGGCCACCCTTGGACCCCCCCCCACCTAGAACAGCCACTGCTTATCAATAATAATAAAAGGTCCTGGAGATAGGACGGGTGTCTAATGACAGTGATTATGGAGCCCCAAAATGGAATAAATCGTAGTAAAAGGTTATTAGACGAGTCAAAAACATAACTGAATACAACAATACATTATAACATTAGATAAATAATTAAAATGGTCAAATTGTGTTTGTGTAAAAACAAATATAAAGCTTTATACTTAAGTAGGCCTATCACCAATCAAATTTTTTTTTTTTTTGTAAGATTTTTTATGGGCTTCTCCGCCTTTAGTGATAGGACAGCTCAGACATGGAAGGGGAGAGAGAGGGGGAAGACATGCAGGAAAACTGTCACAGGTCAGACTGGAACCCTGGACCTTCTGCATCGAGGAATAACTCAATATGTGCGCCTGCTCTACCAACTGTGCTAGCCAGCCACCCGATGTATCATTTTATTTTTTATCTAAGGAAAAAAAAAAAATAATAATTGAGTGGAAGTTACAGGAAAAGTACAAAACTGATAATCTTTCACAGTTTGGATAGTTTAGATGAAAGTGACCACAAAACAGAGACTGTATTAGAAGCAGGAGAAAAATGATCAGTGAGATGGAACATGATTGGACAAAGTATTTTGATTGATTTCTTGTCATAATCTGAAGCCAGAAAATGAAATACATATATTAATTGGCACATTACTCTCTTTTGAAAATATCTTTTATGTAATTTTTTAGTCTCATTTAAATTTAAGTGAAAGTAATCAATGTGTAAATTGTATTTACTGGCATCAATGAATGAAGTCAAATCAACCTCTGTAAAAATGGTCTAAGTATTTCAGTTGCAGACTCCACAGAACACACCTTTGAACAATCAGTCACGTATATACTTCAGAGATATCAGTCAGTAGTGGCAGTCTGTCTTCCAGCCCCGAGCACTTTGGCCCTATATGATCTCTCCATGGTTACTAGATTGTTGTAGAGACTACAGCCCTGACCTTTGCACTGTGATGCATGTACTGTACGTTTACTAGGCAGGGATGGATTGAAGTGCACTGATATGGATTGAAATGCAAGCTTTATGTATTGAAATGTAAATATTTGACATGTACAAACCCAACCTGCTTGGCTATATATATTTACTAGGCTACTGTATGTTTGTACTTCAGCTGGTTACCTTGTAACCATATACAGATATTACAGGCAGAGTTGGTAAGTATTTTAAATATACACTTTTTTATATATTGTTAAAATTGGTCTCTCATGGGCTCTGAAAAAGAAGCAAAAAAGATCTGTCATCAG
This sequence comes from Sander vitreus, assembly GCF_031162955.1. Classification (NCBI taxonomy): domain Eukaryota; kingdom Metazoa; phylum Chordata; class Actinopteri; order Perciformes; family Percidae; genus Sander; species Sander vitreus. Next base: position 26,277,923 of record NC_135867.1, read on the forward strand.
TAGCTGCTGTAATTAGAGATGGTCCGATACCAATTTTTGCTTCCCAATACCTGGACTTATGTATCGGCCGAAACCAGGTACCGATCCGATACCAGTGTGTTAAAAAATACATATATTTTATTATGTTTTAACAGCTGTATACTACTCTCGATGTATGGATGTGATATGATTTCAATCTTGGTTGTACGGCCTGGCTCAGGTTAAACTCTTTGTGAAACATGAACAAATGCCATCTTTTATTATCTAGTTTGACTGTGAGTCATTCCGGAAAAAGAACATAAATAAATGTCTTTAAAGTAGATTTTCTTCGGGGATAAATTAGGTGGTATCGGATCGGTGCATAAACTCCAGTACTTTCTGATACCGATACCAGCATTTAAGGCGGTATCCGAGGCTTTTCTGATACTGGTATCGTAACATCTCTATCTGTAATCCTGTAAAAACACCCACCAATCAGTGCCTCGCGCTCCGCTTGGAACGAACCAATAAAATGCCACCTTGCCCCGCTGAGCGTACTCTCAAACGTTCAGTATACTCGCCATTCCCGACCTGTCGTGCGACAGTATGACGTCATGGGAGCGCCGTAATTATTTATACTCACGCGTGGTGGTTGCGACACTAAAGGCTGCCGACTTTGCTATTTCTACGGACTAGAAGAAGAAGAAAAAGGTAAACAATGGCAGAACTGGCAGCAGCAGCATTGACGTCAATGTCAACAGTGGCTAAGATGATATTGGAGTCAATGGATGAGGAAAAACAGCTGCTTTTGAGCCTGCTTGCAAAGAAATGAAGAAAAAGAAGGTGGAATGTTCATCCTTTGAATAACGCCAGACATAAATATGGTGAGTTCAATATCCTCGTTAAACAAATGAGGATGATAGACGAAGAGAAGCACTTTGAATACTTCAGAATGTCTGCACAACGATTCGATGATCTACTTCGTCAGATCAAGCCTTTCATTCCCCATAAAAGAACTCATCTTAACCCAATAAGTTTACAAGAGAGACTTGCAGTCACTCTGAGAGTCCTGGCATCCAGTTGCCCTCGAACTCATCTACGCTTCCTGTTTCCGCTTTGTCATGAAATAGAGTAGTGCTTGATCCCTGGTCAACACTTTAAATCCTGGCTCACCAGCGAGATCTACGTCATTTTGACATCACATTGTTGCGCGACAGGTCAGGAACGGCGACTGTAAACAGGCCTTAACCCCCGCCCGTGTATGAGCCTGAGCTCAGTGCATGTTGTCGCCGGCAGAGTTACTGCAGGTCTACTGGAGAATGGAGGCGAAAACTCAGCAAAAGTTGCCACTGCCGCCATGGTTGCCGTCTTTCTTTTGGACAGGTAAGTTTTCAGGAAATGTCTCGTGAAGGTCTGTGTGTGGGCAGAGCCCCAAGGGCAGGGGGAGGAATTAGACAGAGCCCCGAGAGCAGGGGGAGCAGTTAGACAGAGCCCTGAGGGCAGGGGGAGGGGTTAGACGGAGCCCCAAGGGCAAGGGGAGGGGTTAGATGAAGCCCCGAGGGCAGGGGGACGGGTAAGACGGAGCCCAGAGTGCAGGGGTTAAGGCTCTGACATACCAACCCGACGGCCAACCGTTGGCAGAAAAGGCATTCGGACTGATCAGTCAGCTCCCCGAGGTCCAAAAAGTGCCTCAGAACACACCGAAGCGACGCTGACTTGAGCGTGTAATACGTCTCCATAACAGCAGGCGGCGCTAAGCTGTATTGTCACTCAAAAAATGAAAACCGGCAGCTGATTGGACGAACGCGTCACGTGGGTCTGGCTGCTCCCGGATTTTACAACCGGGCATAATGGCGGCTTGTTCAGAATACGATCTCATATTTTACGAAAATAGTTCACCGAAACGTGTTTCTGAAAACATTTGAAGAGAGAAATAGGCCATGCAGTTGCAGTCTTCATTTCCGATTGACAAAGGTCAGTTTAAAAGATTTTTGTCTGATTTTGAGAGCCGTTTGTCACACTCATCCCGCTCCTCATTTCCAGGTTGGTGCTCCACCAATCAGATTGGTCATTGAGTCCGACTGCCTGCCTTCCGATTCAAGGAGCCCCGAGAAGATGCTACTATAAAATCTTGCTAGCTTTTCAACATTACCAACCCTGTCTTTAAGAAGGTATGGCCCACTGTATGCTGTAGAGCAGTGATAATAAAATGTTCAGGATATGTCCAGCTTCTTCGGCTGTCCAGAAATTTTAAATAATAATAGTAATTAAAATTCAAAATAATAATAATGTAACAATATTTTGATTCCTGCCAGGGAAGATTCTTTCAACTCTTCTTTTTTCTGTCAGTTTAAAAGGTCAGAGGTCAAGATAAGCAAGAGATAGTTTTACATTTACATACCTAAATTGACAGTCCATTGTCCATTGTCAGTTTTATATTGTTTAACATTATATAGGCTACATATAAAAATTCATGTTTTAGCCAGATTTGAGTAATAATATGGGATTACACAGGATGGATTCATCTCAAATACTTGTATTTCTTTTTACGTATAACAAATGGCCTTCTTTTGCTAAATATGTAGGGTAAACGTACCCATTAAGCCCAGGCACCATTTAAGCCCACTTGCAACTTTGAAATCAATTTAAAAAAAAAAGAGGAGGCTGTCTTCTGCTACTCATTATTTTATCCAATCTAACAAGTTCTTAGTTACACGTCAGTTTTTGTTGAGAACCAATCACATTTGTCAATGTTGAGTTATGCCAGCCTACATCAGTGCAGTCAAAGAATTTCTAATAAGGGAAGAAGTTCCACTCTCTCGTTACTTCCGGCTTCTGAACTGGTTGCAGGAACCAGAGTTCCATATAGGGGGCGCTCACAGGCCAGTGCAGAATGAATGGGACTCTATGGAGCTATACCCCTCAAAATCCACTTTTCTCAGGATATCATTTTTTGTCTAGTAATTTGAATGTTGCATTCGAAAGGGGAGGCTAAGAAAATACACACTGCCGGGTGGATTTTTTTAAAGTGGCTTTTTTGTTCTAAAAAGCCTTTTAAAATGTCAATGAGGTCATACACAGGTTAGACTCTCTCTGTTAATACAACACAGCTGACAGGTTAGACTCTCTCTGTTAATACAACACAGCTGACAGGTTAGCCTCTCCCTGTTAATACAACACAGCTGACAGGTTAGCCTCTCCCTGTTAATACAACACAGCTGACAGGTTAGGCTCTCCCTGTTAATACAACACAGCTGACAGGTTAGCCTCTCCCTGTTAATACAACACAGCTGACAGGTTAGGCTCTCCCTGTTAATACAACACAGCTGACAGGTTAGGCTCTCCCTGTTAATACAACACAGCTGACAGGTTAGCCTCTCCCTGTTAATACAACACAGCTGACAGGTTAGCCTCTCCCTGTTAATACAACACAGCGGACAGGTTAGACTCTCCCTGTTAATACACATGCTAGAAAGAGGTTTGCTAATGTTTTAAAGACCACGCCAAAATATTCACTCTGACATTCTGGTTCTGGTTTGGATGCCGTCAAGCGGGATCTCCTATTGTAATCAGTCCTTCACTGACCAATCAGCATTCATTAGCAGAATGCTAGCGTGTTATGGGCAACAACGACTCAACCTGTAAGAAATCGAAAGGACACAAGTACTCGTTCATTCAACTTTCGACCTATAATCCATGTTGAACTTGCAAAAACTACAATCAAATCTGAGATTTCTCAACGACAATCAGGCGAAAGAGACAAATGTAGCCGTCTAGCTCCATAGAGTCCCATTCATTTAGCACTGGACCGTGATCACGCCCAGTGGAACTCTGGTGGAACTGCAACCAGATTCGGTACAATGGGGCTGAATAGGGAGTGGAACGGCTTTCTGTAGACGGGCTTTGGTGCAGTCTCAAGGAGGCTCACATAAAGTCGCCTCAAAACTTTAGTGTTTTGGGACCCCTCAGAAGGAATCTATTTTCAACAATTTACAACCACTAATTTGAAGTACATCCATATTATCTAAATTGAGAGATTAATGATTTGATTGTTGTGTATTATCAAGAAGTTTTTTGTCAATTTGTACTATTTGATTTCATTTGGAAAGATGGGTTTTGCTAGTTAGCGTAGCGAGCTAATCACAAGGTCAATATACAGCCATGCTGATAGATACACTGCCGAAGGATTAAAAATGTTAAATACGTACACTAAATGTTTTCTGATTCATTTTACATCAATCTACAAATTAAAGACACAATAAATGGTTTGGGTGGGCTAAATATTTTTTTTAAACTGCCTTTTTTTCCAAGGTGGGCTTACATGGTACAGTGAGCTAAAAAGCAGCTAGCGCAAGCCAACTTTGAATGAAAATACCTTGATAATTCTGAAAGTTTGGCAACAGAGGGACAACTATGATGAAGTTTACAACATATTTAGGCTCCAGGCATAGCTTTATACATTTATTTCATTTTGGTATGAACATATCATCTTTATTTCCCCGGTAGTCACTGTAGAACCATTTAAGCCCAGCATGTTCCATTTACTTCTCCGGGAACCATCACCTTATCGTGGTGGAGAGGTTTGTGTGTCCCTATGAACCTGAGGGCTGTGTTGTCTGGAGCTTTGTGCTCCTGGTAGGGTCTCCCAAGGCAAAGTGGTCTCAGGTGAGGGACCACAAGCCCCCTCACAAGCCCCCGGCTGAGTGCCGCTACGTTGGAGTTTAACCCGGTGGACGAGAGGGTCGCCTCCCTACGCCTGCGGGTTGTGGGGGGGGGAAAACTCTGACTGTTGTTTGTGTATATGCATCAAACAAGAGTTCGGAGTATTCGGCCTTCTTGGAGACCTTGAGTGGAGTCCTGCATGGGGCTCCAGTCGGGGACTCCATAGTTCTGCTGGGGGACTTCAACGCGCACGTGGGTAATGATGGAGACACATGGAGAGGCGTGATTGGGAGGAACGGCCTCCCTGATCTAAACCAGAGTGGTTGTTTGTTGTTGGACTTCTGTGCTAGTCATGGATTGTCTATAACGAACACCATGTTCGAACATAGGGATGCTCATAAGTGTACTTGGTACCAGAGCACCCTAGGCCAAAGGTCAATGATCGATTTTATAATCGTTTCATCTGATCTGAGGCCGTATGTTTTGGACACTCGGGTGAAGAGAGGGGCGGGGCTGTCAACCGATCACCATCTGGTGGTGAGTTGAGTCAGGGGGTGGGGGAAGACTCTGGACAGACCTGGTAAGCCCAAACGGGTAGTGCGGGTAAATTGGGAACGTCTGGAGGAGGCCCCTGTCCGACAGACTTTCAACTCACACCTCCGGCGGAGCTTTTCGTGCATCCCTGTGGAGGCTGGGGGCATTGAACCCGAGTGGACAATGTTCAAAGTTTCCATTGCTGAAGCTGCGGTGAGGAGCTGTGGTCTTAGGGTCTTAGGTGCCTCAAGGGGCGGTAACCCACGAACACCGTGGTGGACACCGGTGGTCAGGGAAGCCGTCTGACTGAAGAAGGAGTCTTTCCGGGATATGTTATCCCAGACGACTCCGGAGGCAGTTGCAAGGTACCGAAGGGCCCGAAGGGCTGCAGCCTCTGCCGTGAAAGAGGCAAAGCAGCGTGTGTGGGAGAAGTTCGGAGAAGACATGGAGAAGGACTTTCGGTCGGCACCAAGGTACTTCTGGAAAACTGTTCGCCACCACAGGAGGGGGAAGCGGGGAACCATCCAAGCTGTGTACAGTAAGGATGGGACGCTGTTGACCTCAACTGAGGAGGTAATAGGGCAGTGGAAGGAGCACTTTGAGGAACTCCTAAATCCGACTAATACGCCCCGGCCATGGTTCTCAGCAGGAAACCGATGGAGTGCCTTCTCCAGGTAGGGAATGAGTCCTTACCCCAAGTGAAGGAGTTCAAGTACCTTGGGGTCTTGTTCGCGAGTGAGGGGACAATGGAGCGGGAGATTGGTCGGAGAATCGGCACAGCAGGTGCGGTATTACATTCAATTTATCGCACCGTTGTGACGAAAAGAGAGCTGAGCCAGAAGGCAAAGCTCTCAATCTACCGGTCAGTTTTTGTTCCTACCCTCACCTATGGTCATGAAGGCTGGGTCATGACCGAAAGAACAAGATTCAGGGTACAAGCGGCCGAAATGGGTTTCCTCAGGAGGGTAGCTGGTGTCTCCCTTGGAGATAGGGTGAGAAGCTCAGTTATCCGTGAGGAGCTCGGAGTAGAGCCGCTGCTCCTTTGCGTCGAAAGGAGCCAGTTGAGGTGGTTCGGGCATCTGGTAAGGATGCCCCCTGGGCGCCTCCCTAGGGAGGTGTTCCAGGCACATCCAGCTGGGAGGAGGCCTCGGGGGAGACCCAGGACTAGGTGGAGGGATTATATCTCTAACCTGGCCTGGGAATGCCTCGGGATCCCCCAGTCGGAGCTGGTTAATGTGGCCCGGGAAAGGGAAGTTTGGGGTCCCCTGCTGGAGCTGCTATCCCCGCGACCCGACCCCGGATAAGCGGATGAAGATGGATGGATGGATGTTCCATTTAAGCCCACCTCATGTGTTTCAATAGGAAATTCCTGAAATTATGAGTTTGATAGGAATTTTTGATGTAAAGATGTGTTATTTTGCCATTTCTACTGTAATCCTGTGACTTTGATGTTATTTTACCTTACGGACTTCATTAACAAGAGTATATCACAGATCACACACAGGCCAGAAGTATTTTTATGTAACCTAATTTGCATAATCATTTATGAGTGAGAAAAATGACAACAAAAAGAAAAAAGAATTACAGCAGTCCTAAAATCATGAGGCATGTCGCCTACTGAGGTTGAAAATATTGAACGGAGGTTCATCCTTTGCCAGGCTAACCTGCAGGGTGCTGGCCCTTTTCACCTGGCAAACCAAGAAATCAAAATGCTGTACAAAAAAACTAAAAGCAACGAAAGTAGGCTAGCCTGTTCTTTATGAGCTGTTTTGCAAGTCATGTTTGATATCTGATGTTAAAAACATTATTAGTGCAGGTGATGAGTTGGCAAAAGCATGCCAACAAACTTTTTTTAAAATACTTAATATAATGTAACATAAATGTTAATGTAAGACAGGTTAATGACTGTTTCAGTGTCAGTGTTTTTACTACTTTAAAAATTGTTATATTATCAATATTAAAACGAACTAAAACCTATGAATGTAGCTTATCAGAATAATAATTGTAGTCTTATCTCTTGTTCACAAGCTGCTCCTCAAGTCATGTTTGTGGTTTGATGATGGTCATTATTGGTTCAGGTGACAAATTGGCTAAAGCAAGCCAAACATAAAATGAAATGTTTTTTTTTTAGATACTTGTTAATGTAAGACATATTATTGAATACATATTTGGTATTTTCGCTAACTTTAAAATAATATATTTTTTTATATTTCGTCAGTCATTTTTATTGTGGGCTTATTTGGAACACATGTGGGCGTAAATGGTGCCACGGTACCAATTAAGCCCATGCCAGACTTTTGACTTTATTCATAAAATATCTTTATTTTATATGATAAAATATACACAAATAAATGCATTTATTTTCAAATGAGAGATTAATCTTACATTTCAACACATGATTATATTAATAAACTATGTCAGTATTTATGAAAAATAACTGAACTCAGATTTTGGTGGGCTTAATGGGTACGTTTACCCTACGTTTTAGACATCTGTTTATTATTATAGCTGTAGAAAATCCGGCCCATGTATTCAGTGAGTCCTGTCTTATTCAGTGAATAATAGTTCCCTTTCAGGATTGTAAAGTTGTTGGACAGCCTCGTTCAGCTGTATCATTACCTGGTGATGCTTTGTCTTTCTGAGGATAGTACATACAGCATCGTGCCTGTATTGTATGTTTGTGATCTGAATCGATTTGACTGTTGAGTTGGAAACGGGGTGTCTCATAAATAACCACATCTACAGCAACCTTTTAGTTGACAGTGAAGGGCAGCATCAGCATACAAATACAAATACAAATACTTTACAAATGTCTCCACCTTGTGGATTTTAGCAGCAGGTTTAACAGTGCACAGTAAACTTAACTTGAACTGCCTACATACAGTACAATGTACATACTATTATGCACTAAGAGTGAAATACTTCACTTCACACTTCTCATGTGCTCTTGATTTGCCCTTGACATTTTGTTCAGGTACAGTGTTACTTGCAGCTAATTGAATTTAAGTCAACTGCATGGATATTCTAATATGCAATTTTGTTGGCTAGTGGCAGTCTCTGCATGCAACATGAGCATGTCCATGCAGAGTGATGCAGCAGTCTGTGTCTGTGTACTTTATGGATGTGTGTATGTATGTATGTATGTATGCACTATGTTGTGTTGAATTCTTTAAACAGCAGATATTGTTTGATTGTCCAAGACGGATTTCCTTCAGGACAATAAAATCTATCTTATCTTATTTTTTCTTATCATAGGGGCATCCAAGAGGGCATTTTCGCTGCAGTTTTTTTTTTTTTTTGCGGAACATGGGGCCAATTGGGTGCGATTTTCCCCCCAACTGCCAATGAATGAGAAGGGCCCAGAGCCAGTGGGGATTATGGTTGGCAGAGAGCCAGAGAAGCAACAGGGGGCAGCAGACACTGGGCCTGAAGAGTGAACAGCTGCAGAGCAACACACCGTATGGTAGTCTGGTTCCAAATTCACACATACTCTAAGTACAACCCAGTGGGTGTTATACATTAAATGTAATGCCAAAGCTCTGTAGATATTGTTTGTTCTTTGACTGAGGCCATAGGCTCTGCTGCAAAACATACTGTAAGATTATGTTACAGACATTCAGTAATACGATCACAGCTGCCAATTGTTAGACATGTGTAACCGCATGGACAGGTATTAATACAGTAAGACATCATAAGGTATTGTTGACTTCTTAAACCCTGTACAGTCTAACTCAGGCTAGGTAGCAGAGTCCATTTGTAATGTCTTTATAGCTCAAAGTCATTCACATACAGTTCAGAGGAGTTGTACTTCAAGTAACCTATGTATGAAGACTAACCAATTTTGTATTTGATAAAAACATAGTAACACCATTGCTTGGGTAAAAAAATAACTTAAAATAACTGTTTCCATTGGCTCAGATTATGGAAAACAACTAAATAAATTCCCATTATTATACAGATTACACACACATTTACATAACCATATCACCAGGCGACTATGGTCCAATACAAGCACTGAGTAAGTGCATTGAACAAATCAATGATTGGGTGTGCCAGAATGTTCTTCAGTTAAATGAAAGCAAAACTAAGGAGGTTGTTTTTGGAGCCAAAGAGGAAGGATTCGGTCAGTCGGCAATGTTAAAAACAACGGACAAAGCCAGAAATCTTGGTGTAGTCATGGACTTCAGACCTGAATTTCAACAGCTGCAATTACAAAGTCAGCCTACTATCACCTTTAGAATATATCAGGGGTTAAAGAACTAAACAGGGAGACGCAGTGTTCAGTTTTTATGCTCCACATATCTGGAACAACCTCCCAGAAAACTACAGGTCCGCTGCAACTCTCAGTTCTTTTAAATTAAGACCGATGACACACTGCCTTCTTGCTGAAAAACGCTATACAATCAAACTTGCCTTGTCTTTAGTGTAGACACAGAGACATGTAGGCTGTGATAACTTCCCCACCTGGATATGTCCTATAAAGTCATACACCTGTCGTCACACCCTTGTGCCCCTGTGCATTGTGGGTTTAATGACCAATGTGTTAGAGCAGGGGTCTTCAACATTTTTTAAACCAAGGGCCCCTCAACTGAAAGAGAGACGGAGCAGGGACCCCCTACTACATATATTGTATAAAATTAAGTTGCATAATAAACTGGGCTTACAATAACGTGTAGGGTGGCCTAAAGCCTTTACATATACCTTTTTAGTGCATAGAATACTAAGCTATTCAAATAGCTAAATAATTGTGGGCATGGTTTTTTAAATCATGTTTTCATACATACATGAGTCACAGTGAACCCTTAGGCCTCCTGCACACTGGCTGAGTGGCGTGAGCGTGGCGTTTCTGTTGCATGTCAGTTGCGTGGCGGCTGTGTGGCGTTTCCTATGTCTTTGCACACCAGAAACGTGTCTGACGTGCTGCTGCTGCTGCTGCTGCTGCTAGCCTTGTCTGTACACAATGTTTCCCATTGATAAAATGAAATACCATGTTAAACATAAACATATGCTGATTTGATTACAGCAAAGACAACGTCGGCAGTATTGACGGCAAAATAGGCTACAGAATATGTCGTTCTGTATTGACAGGTGCAATATTTGAACATCGATAATTATTATTATTTATTTTAATTACATTTATATCTGCATTTATGTCAAAACCTAGATACTTTCAAACATCAAAATGTAATTTATGTTTTTGTGTCAAAATGTCATATAAACATCTTTTCCTATTCTATGTTGCCTGGAAACACTTCCAACACGCTTGCATGTCGCATGAATAATAGGTGTCGTCCTATTTCTAGCATGCACGCGTTTTCTGCGCGGCTCGAGCCGCGCCTGAGACGTGCACCTGCGTGTCATGCAGGCAGTGTGCAAGCTCTAACCTGTTACCATGGGAGCCAAAATAAAAACGGACACGCCACGCAGCTGACACGCTCACGCCACACAGGCAGTGTGCAGCCGGCCTTAGGATGAACACTGTCTGTGGATGGCTACCTTAGTGACTACCTTACCTATAGGCCAGTTAGCAGTTGGGATTTATATATGCTAATAATATTTTGGATTCATGTTAAGACCTTTTAATTTTTGAACAATAATTTGGAGGCCCCACTGCATTGACTATGAGGACCCCCTAGGGGTCCCGGACCCCCTGTTGAAGATCCCTGTGTTAGAGGACAGTGTTGGCAACAGCCTGCTGACTATCCACAGTCCACCATAAAAAATAGTTTGGTTTTCTTATATAGCATAAAGCATCGTTATAGCAACACTGTGTTGTACAATGACAATAAATTCATCTTGAACTCTGGCTCCTTGATAATTCATGAGAATGTTAATTGATTAAAGTAGCAACATTAGCTCTGTTTTTTTGTGGATGAAGAAGAATCCCCTCTAATACTGCTTTAACCCTGGTTAGAGGGGCAGGTCAACGATTTTACACATAAAGGTCAGTTTACTCGTAATGAAGAGTACTACACAGCCTGTGAAAGCAGTTGTATATCTTCTTTAGTTCTGGATGTAATATTTGGTTCTATAAGGTGACATGTAAGCTACGTACTCAAATGGCCAGTGAATTACTGTAGCTGGCAAGCTAACTGCTAACTAGCGCTAAACTTAGTAAAAAATCGCCACAGCGCTTTGGAGTAAGGTCTGGCTACACCACACACACATTCTGGGATAGGAGGAAAAAACGTCCTGGGTTGTTTGCAATTACTTTAAACCAATCACAATCGTCTTGGGCGATGCTAAGCTCTGGACGCAGCAACGGTGGATCTGCTAAATAGTCTCAGGAAGGAACTCGTTTTGGTGGAACATTTGCACCCCGCAAAAGAAAACGCCACATACAATATTAAATTAAGCTAACAGTAACGTGAGATATTTAAATTAGCTGGATACGTGGTTAAACCTCATTGGCTCCTACCAGTGTATCGCCGTGTGTACTTCGTCTACAGCATTCCCACCAATCGGCCCCAAAACGTCCCAGTTAGAGAGGAAATGCCCTAAACATATTCTTTGTAAAACTTTACAATCATTCCCAGAAAGAACCAAGCAGGCCTGACTTGTTGCACGATCCAAATGTTCTTCAAAACTTGACAATTTCAGCGTGTTTGTTGTTGTTTCCCTTAGTGAAGGGATTTGAAGCCTGACATCCTGGCATATAGATGTCAGGCTTTATCCTGGAAATGTACTTGATCCAGACTAGTGAAAATAGCTCCTGGTGATTCTCTCTGTTTTCTCTCTACTGTTCTGTTTACTCCCCGCTAGCATTTCGTTCACCTTTACGCACCATTTCGCTCAATTAAAAAGTTAATGAAGAGGGAAAATGAAGCCCTCCCAGCTTGCTAACTGTCATTAGCTTACCTCAGTTGCTAACGACTTGACATGTACAGTTAGTCAAAGTTTATTAAAAAGATGTATTTGTACTAGTGGCCCTTGTCTTATTAAATGTGTGTAAACCACTCTAATGAAACATGCTTTTGAGTTGCATTATGGGAATTGTAGAATTCAGCGTTTTTTAAGTTTGACTAATATACAGGAGACAGGATATCTCGCCCTCTGCTGCTTTGATTTTGACCATTTAAAAAAGAAAAGAAAAATTCTGTCCCCCACAAAAGTCCCCCAACTTTATGAAAGTGCAAAACTAAAAGTAATTGCTGGAATACCACCTTTAAATGTTAGGACAAATTAAAAGTGCCAACCTGATTATCACTTTAATGAAACCATCCATTCAATGCAGAATCAGTCGTGTAAACAATAAAATAATGAATAAATGTGAAAGCAACCTTGTGTAACACAAACTGAGGACTGACCTGTAAAGGTGAAACTACACGATGGACATATTTTTCCCCCAGGGTTGTGGCACTGAGCTGGGCGTAGATGCATGTTACATTGCACAGTACAGCATGTGCAATGATCCATATGGTCACATACTGTACTCCATTCCAAGCCTCTGGAATGCCGGCCCTTTATTCATTCAGATGCACTGACACAGATTTGGTACGCTTAAATGAACATTCTCCAACTAGAGCACATTGTGTCCATGCGTGTAGGTCCAGTTCATCCTATTGGAAGGGCCATACCTATTTACATAGCAACAGCACCTGCATGACTCTCTTGTGGACAAATACCACATCTCTAATCTCACTTGAAGCACTGTTTCCTTTATAGAAGGAAGAGTTTACCAGTGTTTTTCATTTGAGGCAAAGGTTTAAAATGTATATTCACAGTACAAATTATAATAAATAGTGTGAAAATGAGGCAGTTTTTCAAATTTTGTGTCAAAAAAATAGTATCAAATTTAGTTTTCCTGGTGTTCTTGCTCATTCGACCTCTGAATCTGAATGAATTAGTTGCAGCACAACAGCACTGCACTGACCACAACATTGGTGACACATGCAGCTTAATTTCATAATATTTTTTGAAAGGTTTTGTGGAGCGAAAGCTAGGAGAGAGACGGACAGAGAACTGACTCGATGAAATTGAATCTGGGTCCTAGGTAGGCGGGGGCTCCTGTTTGACAGGGTGCAGATGGACCAGCAAGCCTGGTATAATTATAGCTCCCCCTGACCACACTACGTACACATGACCCTGACCGCGTTAATGTCAATGGAGGAATACCAGCCACCAACAGTCCAATAGGACTGCAACAAGTAAACCACCCCAGGCCTGAAAAAAAAAAGTTCAGCTTGCATAATATCCAGCCTTTAAATCTGCATAATCAGTATTCAAAACTATTATAACAAAGTTGTTTTTAGGCTTTAGGCAGTCTATAGATAAAGTGTATTATTCTACTTGAACTGAAACACATATACATCTTGAAAATTAATCTTTAAAGGACTACTTCACCCTCAAAATGATCATTTGTTTATCAGTTAGTCACATGTGGTTTTGAGAGTGAAGTATTCCTTTAGGAACAAATATATTGCTTTAAATGTTATGTTGTGTGCATGATCTGCATATCCAGGCTAGTTCTCCACAGGTGACAGGTGTTGAATTTAATGTTGGAGAGAAGCTTTAAATATAGTCTGCCATAAAGGTGTTATTTATAGACGCCTGCTATGTCATTGTATTTGGTTGCCAAGCACATAATGTTACTTTTCCAGCCATGTTTCATGATGACCATCTTGATTTCATGTGATGGAACTGCTGACAAGTCTCACTACACGTGGCAGAGATATTGAAATGATACGTCTGCCCCATTCCTGACCAATGTGACATAATGTGCTCTCACCTAACACTCAGAGTGTGGCACTGGACGCAGCTGCAGCTTGACCCCGTGCTATTCTGACACAGGTCAGTGCAGTTGATGTAGATTCCTTTCCAAGGGTCAAACTTCATATGTTTCAAAATGTTCTGCGAGGCTACGAACTAATGCTCACTTCCTCCGACACACTCTGTGGGATAAGAAGACAGAAATTGTTGAAGTTCAACACTCTAAGGTTTCAGAACATGTAATGAAACCATACACGCTGCTACCAAATCATTCCTGATAACAATCTCCAAAACTATTTATCACACAGTTTAGAATATTTCATCACCCACCATTGCTGTAATGAGTGGACATTTCAGTGGCCTGATAGAGATTTCAGCTTTTTGTGAAGCTTGTGAAGCTTCCTGGCCAACATGAGCAGAAGGCACATTATCATGTCACTGCCCTGTTGCATAAGTGTTCTAGACTGGCATCATTCAGTTGCTCTGGGTAGAATATCATCACTTAGCTGCTCTGTCTGGTGTCTCAATTCCAGTTGATACTACTTCCTTCTGGAGGTCAAAGTTAGCCAAACCTACACATATACCAGACATTTAACTACAATGTCTCAAACTCCAGCCACCTACAGTGTGCTACAATGACATGCACATAAGATAAAACCAGTGTTGTGGGCTATATGAGGGAAAGGTGACAGATTGGTGCATGGAGTGATAGTAGAAACCTGCACAGAGACTAATTTGGTGACCGGACAGGCAGCAGACAGCTGTGTAACAGGAGATGGAGTTTTTAATTCAGGGCCAGGGCACCGTGACCAGTCGGCTCTACACTGGTGGCAGAAGAAGAGGAAAGAGATACAAAATACAACAGGAATATAGCTAGAGAACATATATGCGTGCCGGCATAAGGTCTGAAGTGTAGGCTTGAAGTATGTGGCAGGGTTGGGTTGGCTATTTGGGAGGGAGGGGGGAATGTTCTATGTGCAGGGGTGGTAGTGATACTGAGGACTGGAAGAAGCAGGTGTCAGCTGCCAGTCCAGGAGAGGGCTGGGACATCCCACAGTCACAACTGTTTGTTGGGATGCCCCCCCCTTCCTGGAACAGTGCCTGTGATAACACTCCTATGGACCCCCATTTGAATTGTTACTACACCTTTAGTACTTCAGCATTTATTTTACAGTATGACAAAATCAGCTTAAGTAAAAATACTCTTAAAAGTAAAGTCTTTTTACAAGTAAAAGTCCTGCAGTGAAAATGTCACTTAACTAAAAGTATGTAAGTATCATCAAGAAAATGTACTTAAAGTATTAAAAATAAAAGTAGTCAATGCAGAACTCTCCTCCCATTGTAGAAAGTGTAAAGGATCCAAACAGTTGTGTTTAATGGTCTAATCATCTCAGCTGGACTTGTAGCCGTTATATTGTTGGATAGTTTGATTTACAATAAAACATCAGATTTTATAAACTACATGTGTTTTGTGTGCAAAAATCTTAATGTGTAAAGTAACTAGTAACTAAAGCTGTAACAGATGAATGTAGTGGAGTAAAAAGTACAATATTTCTCTCTGAAATGTAGCGGAGTAGAAGGAGAAAGTGACATGAAAAGAAAAGACTCAAGTAAAGTACAGGTACCTCAAATTTGTACTTTAGTACAGTACTTGAGTAAATGTGCATTCCACCAGTGAACACCAGTGGTGTTATCACCAACTTTCCCTCCAGTGTAGATTTGGATTTGATGAGTAACTTTTACTTTGGCTGTAGGCCAACTGTGTTGCTGTAAAATGTGTGGGTGGTGTAGCTTGCTAGAACATTTATGAATCCCTGTGGAACCAACCTGGGTCAAAGAGCCCTGTTACCTTCTCTGAGAAGGCTGTTCTAAGTGTAATATTATACGGCCTGTCACGGTTGAGTGGAGCAGGAGAACCCAAACGCAGGACACTGCAGACCACAGGAACTTAAAGACAACTCTTTATTACCGGTGTTGTATAGCAAATGCAAAACCATGACTTAAAAACAAACTAATCTGAGGGGATGACGTGCAGTTGGAGAGATGGCCGGAGAAACTTTAAACTAAACCTCATGAACACAAGCATGGTGGTAAACAGGCATGAAAACAAGACATGAGCTACCAGGACATGACACATAAGGAGAGTGACATTAAATATAAAAATATAACAGGAAACAGACTAAAGCAGAGAGCTTCAACAGGGGGTCTGCGACTTCCTAGGGTAAGACTAACTGCAGGAGGGCCTCACAAATTATTGATTGATAATTTTTTGAAAGTAGTTTTTTTCAAAAAGTAAAATGTTCTAAAAAATTAGGTTAGGTTAGGTTACTTTATTGGTACCCGTAGGTAAACTAGGTTTACCGTCTAAGAGGCAGGACATCCTTAAAACTTTGTAGACCACCACATAACATGCAACACACAAAACATCAAAACATATAAAAACAGGTTGTAAAACATGGATAAAAAGAATAGAAAACAGTGCATGACCAAAGTGCTTGTGCGTTTTGTGCAAATAATTTTACAGTTTGTTTAACAGAGTGATTGCCGCTGGGACAAAACTGTTTTTAAATCTTGTAGTTCTGCAACCAGGAACTTTTAGCCTCCCTCCAGAAGGGAGACACTGGAATTCCCTATTCAGAGGGTGTAGGCTATCTTCTTTGATAGCCAAAGCTATCCGTTGTATATATACATTAACATGAATCCAACATATAATTAGCAAAGATAAATTGGTATATTCGTGAAAAAGAAACAGTGATGACAGGCTTACTAAAGGTAGCCACTATGGTAGTCATTCACAGATACTGTTACATGTAAGCTTAAGGACTCACTGTGCCCTCCACATGTATGTTTAACATTAAAGGAGAAATCCGGCACAAAATGAACCTAAGGGTTAATAACACATGATTACCGAGTCGACCGTTCTCTGGGATATGTTTTCATGCTAATCGAATGTGACCAGTTTTAAAAGTGTGGTGCTATTTTGAGCCTTGTTAGTAGTATAGAAATAGCGATTTCTTTTTACTTTACCCTGTGCCCCGACGACTAGCATTATAAGCTAATTAGCGGTTTACGATAAAACTGGTCACATTCGATTAGCATGAAAACAAATCCCAGAGAACCGTTGACTTGGTAACCATGTGTTATTAACCCCTAGGTTCATTTTGCACCGGATTTCTCCTTTAAAACATGACATATAAGTAATATATAAATATCCATCCATCCATTTGAATCTATCCTGCCCAGTTTGATATGCAACATATATATCAACGCAATTTAATTTACACAGCAGTGATGACAGGCTTACTAAAGGTAGCCACTATGGTAGCCATTCACAGATACTGTTACATGTAAGCAACTATATTTTCTACATTTTAGGTAGTAGAGGGGCCCTGCTCCGTTTCTCTTCAAGCTAAGGGGCCCTGGACTAGAGAAAAAGTCCAAGACCATGACAGGGCCAATAGGTAGTATCGTAACCATACACATTTGAGTTAGTCACTTATATAAGTAGAACGTTAGTCTGAATGAAGAATATGCATTTTGATTGTTTATCAACTAACTGTAATATCAAATATAGACCTGCTGAAGCCATTGCCATTGGCCTAAACAAAAAAGCCCTGACAATACTGCAGTTCTATGTTCTATAAACTGTATTGAAGTGATGCACAAAGCAGATGCGGAGCATAAGCATTGGTAAAATAGTGTGAGATATTTGAGAGATTAGAAGGGCGGCTAATGAAGCTAATGTCAAAGATGGCATCCTCTTTCATCCTCAACTGACAGTATTCAGTCAGTATTCCCTCCAGAGATTGGATGACTGATAATTGCCATATCAATTAGAGCGGGACGGAGTCATGGCTGTTTCGAGGTAGATTCCTCTGCAGGTCACTGGGAGTCAACATAGAAAGGATGAACACAGCAACAATATCTGCACAATCTAATGCTATCCAATACTATTGTATACTGCAAAAAGTATTGCATTGCATTGTTGACTCTATGTAAAAAAAAAAAAAGTACATTACAGTACTAATGTTACATTTCAAATACCAGTTATTAAGAAATGTCTATTTGACAGCAAATTCCATTTTGGATTTGTCTGAACCTAAAATGTCAAACTGAGCTCCTAAAAAAAAGTGACAATTGTGGCGACCCCTGCTTCCCCACTCTGCTTGGCTTGGTTTGATTGGTCTCTTTTCTTCTCAGCTTTCAGGAAGAAACCATGCAGAGTGGAAGTTGTTTTTGGCTGGACCGCGACCCGCAGGGCGAGGGCCAGCGTTATGGATGGTAACTTCTGTCGCTCGGTCACTGAGGGATGAAGTTCCAGCAATGGTCGGAGTGAGTGTGGTGACGTGAGTGTTGGGGTTTCCCCATTGGTTCATTGCCCTTTCAAAATGTATTGGCCCGACACAGACTTTACCTCCGCTATCACCTATCAATCAGCTGATTAACTTCCTCACTACACATAGATATTGTTGTTGTTGTTGTCACCACCCACTTTTTTGTTTGCATAACCTTGATTAATGTATGTCAATGACAGTGGTGGAATGTAACTAAGTACATTTACTCAAGTACTGTACTAGTACAAGTATAAATCTTGAGGTACTTGTACTTTACTTGAGTCTTTTCTTTTCATGCTACTTTCTACTTCTACTCCGCTACATTTCAGAGAGAAATATTGTACTTTTTACTCCACTACATTCATCTGTTACAGCTTTAGTTACTAGTTACTTTACACATTAAGATTTTTGCACACAGAATACATGTAGTTTATAAAGTGCAATATTTTATAATAAATTAAACTGACATTGAGTAATTTTTACTTTTACTACTTTAAGTAAATTTTCCTGATGATACTTTTACTAACATTTTCAATGCATGATTACTTGTAACAGAGTATTTCTACAGTGTGGTATTAGTACTTTTACTGAATCTGAATACTTCTTCCACCACTGGTCAACAGTTTACTGAAATAATCAGTTACACTTTACTTGAAGGTATCTACATAAGAGTGACATGACACTGTCATGAAGGTGTCATAAACATTATAAACAAGTCATAAACGTGTATGACATAACGTTATTGGTTATGGTTAGGGTTGGGGTTGGGGTTAGAGTTAGGGTTAGGGTTCATGTGCCATGACAATGTCATGACAATGTCATTTTTCATGACAGTTTGATGTCACTCTCATGTAGATACCTTCAAGTAAAGTGTAACCATCAGTTCATGACATAATTTACCCCAACAAGCTGCTGTTGTTGAATATAGCATATCCATACTTTCCATGGTGCAAAACTGACCATTACTCATCACCAAGGAGGTATCTATCATGTTAACCTCTTGAATTAACATAGTTGGCATATCTGTCAGAGATAACTCCGATGGATACAATGTTTCTTTGGACAGCATTTCTACATGGCAGCCATTTGATAAGTGAAAGAATGCTAACTCTGTCCAACCTTTACGCCCTGATCTCCACCGCATGTGTGGCAAAAGTGAAGCTCAGCTTTTTTCAGTTGCTTCAACTACCTCCAACAGCACCCCCTCACCCACCCTTGTGACCCCTCCTCCCCTCTTTGATACTCCCACCGTCTGGTGCTATGTATGGGCCAGGGGTGGGTGAAGTGGGGTGAGGGTACAGCTGCACTACCCATCTTAGATGACTGAAATGTAAATGCGTCCCCTTTCATAAACTGTTCAGAGTATCAGTGCAGAGGATCTGGCCAATGAGGGTGCAGCAGGCACTAAAATGGATAAACCAATGGCTGAGTGTCTGCCCGGTATATAAACAGGGAGAAAAGACCTCCAAAGTTGGGTGACCCTTATTTTGTCTACGGTGAACAGGATCTGATCCCAAGGACTGTTACCTCTGTTTCTTGTCTGCTGTGAAGGTAAAGCATGATACCAGAGATTATTAGTTTTGTGGAGTTAAAGAAGGAGGAGCAGATATTTGGAGACGTGCGGATTCGGAGAACCTTTCAAACATTTAGAACTGGAGAGAATAACTCTTTTTGGCTGCTTTTTTTTCTGGGCTTTGGACTCAAAGTCTGTGATGAAATCAAAGGATAAATGCACAACAATTCTGGGATGTTTGAATCTATATGATGCATTGTGGGGGGGGAAAAGAGGCCTACTGGGTATCAGAGGTCATTGAATTTTGTCAGATTATTCTCAGTGACTTTATTAAATGGAGAAAAAAAAACAAACAGCATGAACATGATGTTTTAGAATAGCGGTAGCTGCAACGCTGTTGCATGAAGTTGTGTCACTACATATATTTATGCGCTCTGCAAATGGTTCTCTCATTTGAGCGCTGATTTATGTGGACAGGTGCTTCATAGTTTTCAGACATGTAAGAGACTGCCTGGAGACACTGGATGTCCACTGATTGACTTAGCCATTTAAGAGTCACCTTTTTAAGATGGCCCTAAAAAAAGTTCTTAGCAAAGTGCATCAAAAACGCTACTTTCATAATCCAATTTGGCTTATTACCAAAATGCCACACTGCAGCTGCATGTTATGTGATGTCAGAAGTGCGTCATTGCATTCATGTGATAGGCCTATCAAGGCAAGATGAAACAAATTATAAAAAAGGTAACATGTATAGATGATTAGAAGTAAATAGATCCTGGGGGACCATGGGGGAGGGTTCCTGAAGGGACAGATTTCTGTCAGCATAGTGACAACTTGCACTAAGTGTTGGAACCTGCAGGGTGAGTGGTGATACAAGTGTGATACAAAGAAGGTGTAGAGTGTTTTTCAAAGGGGATACGTGTGTAAAACAGCAAAGCAAAGACTTCTCCATGCGTATTTATGTGTCAAAATGTAAATTGGAGAAGTGAGGTTGTGCGTGTGCCCAGATAATTAAAATACTACTCGTATGCTTATGTGCTGAGGACATTTGGAAGAAAGGGTATGAAGTCAGGTGTGCCAATGCTAAAAATATCCAGCCGACACGCTCCTCCCCCGACTCTATTTTAACTGGACATTTGAGCAGTTGAGAATTGAGTGACAATTGTCACCAGGATTCCTCTGCCGACCCCACTCTCCAGCTGTCTTGCAGAATATTCCAAATCTCCAAATGCTGAAATGTTTCGTGGATATTCAGTTCACCTTCACAGACTAGGATTAGATTAGGAGGAACTGTTTTTTGATTATCCAGAGCCTCTGTTTAAGTTTGCTCATCCTGTGTTTCCCTCTCTTTGCAGTGTTAGAAAGCAATCATGCCTTTCGGTAACACCCACAACAACTTCAAACTCAACTACAAAGTTGAGGAGGAGTACCCCGATCTGTCCAAGCACAACAACCATATGGCCAAGGTCCTGACCAAGGAGCTGTATGGCAAGTTGAGGGACAAGCAGACACCCAATGGCTTCACCCTGGATGATGTCATCCAGACTGGAGTCGACAACCCCGGTGAGACAAGAGAGACACACCTACATTTAGACAAAGATCTCTTTTATGCAGCATAAAATCATTCAGACACATACTGTAGGTCTATACTCACTGAAACAAAACTGCACATTTCTTAGTTTAACCTGTGAATAAAATCACAAAATGAAATACTCATAAGCTTGTCTCTTTCCTCTTTGCCCCCTGAATTTAGGTCACCCCTTCATTATGACCGTTGGCTGCGTTGCTGGTGATGAGGAGTCCTACGAGGTCTTCAAGGATCTGTTGGACCCCATCATCTCAGACCGTCATAATGGATACAAGGCCACCGACAAGCACAAGACCGACCTGAACTTCGAGAACCTGAAGGTGCAGTAGCCCAGTTTTTTTTACTGTAGGGTTAGGGTTAGGTTTAGACTTTCAGTGTCTCAAACCAAACACTACACTGGGTCATTTCATTGATTTGCACACCTTCAGCTAGACAAATAGGCACATGAAGATGCACAGTGGCCTACATTTCTGGCCTCTGTTTCACTTTGTAATCAGACTTTCTCATTTTGTCATTAGGGTGGTGACGACCTGGACCCCGCCTACGTTCTGTCCAGCCGTGTCCGTACTGGCCGCAGCATCAAGGGATTCACCCTGCCCCCACACAGCAGCCGTGGGGAGCGCAGAGGCATTGAGAAGCTGTCCGTTGAGGGTAAGTTATTATTGGTTTGAGGTCATATAAGTATGCAAAGGGTTAGGGTTAGGGTTAAAACCTAGCATCCGTAATGGGAGCTACGAGGGGCACGGGCACAAGGGGACCATCCGTGATTCAAGTGTTTATAAAGAGATTGAAGAAACCACTGGACAGTATGGTCAGCGGGAGTTATATTACTTTAAAAAAGTAACCTGGCCCTTGAATCACATCAAGGGCCAGACATGTATAGTTTATTGACATGCTTTTATTTCATCGAAAAAGTAAAATATCTTTGACTCAATTATTGCATGTCTCATACAGTCTTCTCACTTACAGTTTGGTCCACATAAAGCCCTGAAAAGGTCAGCAAAAAAGTTCCAAAGCCATCCTAGAATTTAGCAAATCAAGCAAAACAATGATTACATTTTCTAAGTAGGCTACCACACAGCTGACTCACAAAAAGCTCTTTCACAGCCGGAACATGCAAACTCTCTGCTTCTGGGGGAATTTCTGAGCCTCAAAGTCGGCAAATTTGCCAAATTCTGCTTTGAGTGTCACGAAATTGCAAGTTCAAAAACAGTTTCCCATGTTTTTGGTTTGGCGCACAACTAGATGGGCCAAAATATATTGTGAACCTAGATTGATGTGCGGGCCGGATCAGAATTTGCGAGGGGCCAGATTTGGCCCGCGGGCCTTGAGTTTGACACATGTGGGTTAGGGTTTTCCCAAACAATGTTCACAAGAAAAGGAAAGTATCATTTGAGGGTAACGGGTAGAATACAGTGACCCAACAAGTAGAGGGTTAGGGTTAGGGTGGTTCTGCTTGCTCATTTCATGCTAAAGCAGTAACAGGGAACGTTAAGTGACAGATGACACTCAACAATAGCTCCCACCGCTCACTATTTCTCCCTAATGTACTGTACATGTGTCTCTCCAGCTCTGACCAGCCTGGATGGCGAGTTCAAGGGAAAGTACTACCCCCTGAAGTCCATGACTGATGCTGAGCAGGAGCAGCTGATCAATGATCACTTCCTGTTTGACAAGCCTGTCTCTCCCCTGCTGACCTGCGCTGGCATGGCCCGTGACTGGCCCGACGGCAGAGGCATCTGGTGAATATGACCGATAAGTGAAAATAACCTTGTCACAAGTTTAGTTTAGTTTATTGGTTTACACAGATGGTGTCAAATTAAGAGATTAAGCCCCTGTGACTAAAATACTGAAAGGAAAAGAAAGACTCGCATTATGCTTCTGCATCACCTGTGTCTTTTACTGTATGCTGATCCCTTGCATCTATCTCTGTCCAGGCACAACGACAACAAGACCTTCCTGGTCTGGGTGAACGAGGAGGATCACCTGCGTGTCATCTCCATGCAGCTGGGTGGCAACATGAGGGAGGTCTTCAGGCGTTTCTGCGTTGGCCTGCAGAAGGTACACATAAATAAAACCAGGTCAAAACCAGTGGTGGAATGTAACTACGTACATTTACTCAAGTTCTGTACTTATAAATGAAACTAGCCAACAATATAATGGCCTACAAGTCCAGCTGAAATGATTAGACCATTAAACACAACTGGTTGGATCCTTTACACTTTCTACAATGGGAGGAGAGTTCTGCATTGAGTACTTTCACTTTTAATACTTTAAGTACATGTCCTTTATGATATATACATACTTTTACTTAAGTAACATTTTCAATGCAGGACTTTTACTTGTAATAGAGTATTTTTTTTACAGTGTGGTATTAGTACTTTTACTTAAGTAGAGGATCTGAATACTTCTTCCACCGCTGGTCAAAACCAGCAGAGTCAAAGAGTGAAAGCAGTGTGGATCGCTGCTGGATGTTCCTCCTGACTTTTCTTTTATATTTCTTATCTCCCAGATTGAGGAGATCTTCAAGAAGCACAACCACGGCTTCATGTGGAACGAGCATCTGGGCTACATCCTGACCTGCCCCTCCAACCTGGGTACCGGCCTGCGTGGTGGCGTCCACGTCAAGCTGCCCAAGCTGAGCACACACCCCAAGTTCGACGAGATCCTCACCAGGCTGCGTCTGCAGAAGCGTGGCACAGGTACAGTACAAACAGACCCACTCTTTAGCTTGTACACCTGCGGATCAAGTAAATGGGAAGAGTCCACTCACCCCCTGCATAAGTCTTTCCAGTTACTGCCATCACGCCGCCGCTATAAACTCCCTCTAGCCAAGAAAAAACACGTACAAACACTCCTTCATTAACATCAAACATCTTAAATATAAAGTAATGACCCACACACCCACACAAACAATGTCACTTTGCACACACACATTGTATTTTTTTTCATACTGCGTTAATTATTTTTTATAAGCTATTAGGGCTGCACGAGGACAATATGGCATATGCGATAACATTGTTAAATATCGCGATAACGATATCACTTGCGATAAATAAACAGATCTTAAAATGTACTCAGTTCTGCTGCTTTCAGTATTCTGCTAAAATACAACACATTGCTTGTTGGATTTAAAAAGAAATAAAAGGAAATCATTTAAAACTTTCCTTTTTTTTGAGCAAATTGATCATTATGTTGAATATAAGACACTACTAAAAAGAAATGACAGTTACATTTTAATGTGCAGTGTTCTGATCATTTCTTTAAACTAACACAAAAAAAATCAGTCTTGTGTCCATTGCGATACGTCGCAGCCTTTCGCGATGTTTGTATTCCGCCAGTTGATATCGTGATGATGATAAAATATATATATATATATATATATATATATATATATATATATATATATATATTGTGCAGCCCTATAAGCGCTTGCATGTTTACTGTCCGAGTTTGGTTTTTGCACTGTATGTAGAGGTTACATCTGAGACGATTTTCTGTCATGACAGACAATAAGGTTTCCTGTATCTGAATCAGCCTGGCAGGTCCATTTAGATCTCTACTGAGACCCTGGAAGGTGAGATGCGTAATCTGTAATCTGTCATCCCTTATCCTCCTCAGGTGGTGTGGACACCGCCTCCGTGGGTGGTGTGTTCGACATCTCCAACGCCGACCGTCTGGGCTCCTCCGAGGTGTCCCAGGTCCAGTTGGTGGTTGATGGTGTCAAGCTGATGGTGGAGATGGAGAAGAAGCTGGAGAAGGGAGAGGCCATCGACAGCATGATCCCCGCACAGAAGTAAAGAGGGACAACCTTGTGTTTATCTCGTGACCATTCGCGTGCAATCGAGCCAGCTGACGGGCTTGCAGAGGAAACAGCCGCTCCACCAAGAGACTCTTGACTCTGCTCGCCTATTTCTTCCTTCCAGCTTTGGTTTTCTTTTTTCTCGTTCTCCTGTGTTGGTTGGTAACATCCTGGGATCAGCCTCCACTGAGCTGGGCTCGCCTGGCAGACGTGGTACCACCTACTTTTTTCTTATAAAAAGTAATGATTATTGAAGCTGTTCATACTGCTCAATAAAACCCCATGAAACAACTCAACGAATCATTCTGATCTTTTGTGTTGCAGCATGGAAAACTGGAAATAACAATGAACAAAGCATAATCTTCACTTATTAATGCTCACTTAGATATGATCAAAAAGCTATCGACAAATATTCAGATGGTGTGACCAAAATGAAGGAAAGAAAATGCCAACATCAGTGAATTTTATTAATCTTCAGCTCCATGTTCTCCCTTTATAAACCACATCCACTCCATCTCAGTGTACAGTTTGTTTCTGAGGGGAGGAATTCAACAGCAGAGCAGTGTAAAATTACTCATACAGGTCAAACTGGGTGTGTTTCTTCAGTCTCTTTTTGCATATAACATCAACCGTTTCCAAAAAATCAGTTTTGAAATGACAGTGCATGTTAAATGCTGAGCCCCCTGGGGTCCTAATACTGTACCATCCACCATCTAAACCACACCAGCGACAAAGCGTCTCTGAGCAGGTACACACGTTTACTTTACAAAATCTTTTCAAGAAGGTTTCACAGTAGATTCCACCTTAAGACAATGTTCATCCATCATATACTAAGAGTGAGTTGTTTTACACCAAGTTATTTGCTTCTTTTTTTATTTATTTTTTTATTTATTTTTTTTTTTTAGCCCGTTTCATTTCATTTCCACCGAAAAGGCTTCGCTAACAACATGATTTATATTTGCAATCGGGAGACAGTGACGTGACATTTCTATGGCTTTGAATGCAACCCAGGGCTTTCAACGTGTTAGGGACTTATTGGGTATCGGTGTAAATTCAAGTTAAAATAGAACCAAACTGCACAATTTATTCCCAAATGTACAGTAGTTAGTGTCCTCGCTGGATCTACGACTGAACATTTCTCTGTACGCTGTGGTGCATTTCATGGCATGTCGAAATACTTGTAAGAACTCAGAAGCCCTCTCGCGTGTACTGAACCTATATCCTCTATAGCAAACAAGGTGGAGGAGAGTCACTGTGTTTCACCAAAGCCTTCCTGTTTGTTTGTGTGAACGGGAGGGGGGGGGGAACCAGGTACCACATTTAGCACCATTTCTCTGTATCAAGTCATGTCTAAAAATGATCTGTATGTGTCTGCATTCCACAAAGCTTCCAACCCTAGGTGTGCATCATGTTTAATTTCCCCCCCCCCCCAAAACCAAAACTCTTAAGTCATGCAGGATTGCAGGTTGGTTTTGTTCCCCATTGTCACTGACAGAATCTGCTTTAAACTAGAATTACTTCCCTTGCTCTAGCTATAAATAAACCTTGAGCTCTAAGATATATACTATATTCATATATTTTATATACAGCCATCGACTGACTGATATAAATCCTGTTTGTTTTTTTTGTTTTTTTAAATGATATTATTCTAAAAAATAAATAAAGTACCTGTGCAAGTATCCACAAATTGAAGTGTTTCACATTTAAGACATTGGCGCCCTCCAGTGGCTAGTTCTGGGTATTACCTATACAGGTACACTGGAAGGAGCTGATTCAAGTCAAAGCAAAGTGCATTGAGGTCTATATTACCTAATGCTAATATACACCACAATGAGAAAACGTCCAGGGAGAGGACAAGGACAGACTCCGAGTGTCCATGTTGGTGTCTGCTTCTCACCCTGGGGAGGAAGGTCAGGTGGACACCGGTCTCCCCTGCTGGGCTCCATGAAACAGCACACGCCAAACAGGACTGAGAAGATGTTCGTACATGGGTCTACACTGTGAGAGTGCGGATGATGGCCGAGTGTTTTCCCCCCCGTGCGAGAAAACAGGGTCTCAAAACGAAGAGCCGAGGCAAGCCAAACGTCGCTCATTGTGACGATAGAAAAAAGTCGGTGGTACATACGAAGGCGGTGGACATCTAAGGTGGGGCGTCCCTGTTAAATGTAGGGAGTCGGGGGAGTTCATGATGGATGGGAAAGGAAATGGGGGGTGGGGTAAGGGGGGTTGGGTCACCATGAGCAAAGCCACAACCGAGAGATAGTATTAACAGTAAATCAGCAGCCAAACGACATGTTCTCTGTAGCCTACGTAAATATCACAGTACGTCATTCACTGAAAACAGGGAGGGAGAACAGAAAGCTTAGACAGGAAGTTTTTTCCGTCTCTCTCTCTCTCTTTCTCTCTCTCTCTGAAACATTAAATATGCACTGTATGAAGGCGCTGGGGGTTGTTCACTTTAAAAGGCAACTGGACTAACGAGAAGACACTATGCACACTGCCTTCATCAAGCCTTTTTCCAGATTCAGAACATCCCCCCCACCCTGATCCCCACAGCCCACAGTCATCAAGTAATGGACAGACCAGTTTATAGACTGTGCCACAAAAAAAGAGAGGGTGGACATTTAGAAGTGCATGTTCCTTTGTACGTGTGTGTGTGTGTGTGTGTGTGTGTGTGTGTGTGATCAATGAGATTTCGGTGCTTGGCTGATCTGCTTATGGTGTTTCCCATCCACCTACGGAGATGATGTCTAAGGTGAGATCCCATGGCACAGAATAGAACCAAAGAATTGCATTGCACTGAAAAACAAGCCAAACTTACAGTATCTCTGTTATGTTGTGGTGGGACGAGTGACAGATTTCAAGGGCAAGGTTTGCACGACAAAAAAAAAAAAAAATAAATCCACATTTGTCGCTCTTGCTTGCTTTAATCACCTTGAAAGATCTCAACAGATGAGGGCTTCTAGTAAAGTTAGAAAGATATTCTCTGCCGCCCGTGAAAAGGGATGAAACGGGGATGGGAGGTTGGGAAAATCCAAATGCTTTGAACTAGTTTTACTGACGATGACCAGCGCTGACAAACAATGAATCCAGCCAATCAGAGAGCAGCGTGTGTGCACATAGTCTTTGCAGGCCTCTCTGTTCATTTTTTTTTAAGAGAGCTAGCAAAGGAAAAGTATTTATTATAGCGATGGTATAAAAGTTAAACAACCTTTTTATTTAACCAAAAACCAGCTGTAATTATTTAATTGGGATGTTAGCAAGAATCTCAAATGGAGCCTGGCATTACTGCACCACAAAAAATATGGAGCTAACCGTGGGGTTTGTTTGTTTCTCAATAAACATCTACATTTTTTCATTTTAATTTGCTAGTCCCATGCTGAGAAACTAATGTGATTGAGAGAGGCGACAACTCTGTCAGTTCATGAGGCGGGAGATGTCGCCGGCTTTTTGGATTCCGGGTCAGCCTCTGATTGGCTGTTTTCAAAGGCCCTGTCAACCCTGCTCCCACTGACCTTATTCCAGTGCAGTCGTCACTGCCACATCCACGTTTGTGCATGTTATTGTCCCCAGGTGATGAAAAGTCGGCAGATGATCACACCATAGGTAGGGTGGGGGGGGTGGGGTGTGCTGGCGTACGTAGGGGTGAGATATAAAAGAAGAATTTCAAAAAAAAAATGTAAAAAAAGGACTGGCTGGTCAATTACGACCAGTGCACAGGAGATGATGATTTTTTGTGTGACAGTGGGTAAAAACAATGATCAGAGCAATACATAACAAAATAAAGAGTCATTATGGCTAGAGTAGCAATAAAAAATATTGAACTAGATTCCGTCTGATCCAGGTCCAGTGGGTGCAGTCGCTCAGTGAAGAAGTTGGCTGAGCTGGGTGGGGTGAATGGGTGGGGTGCCTCAGTCTGTGTGACTTTACGGGTCATGTGTGTGTGTATCTGTGTGTGTGTGTGTGTGTGTGTGTGGGGGGTAGTCATAAAAGAGAAGGAGAAGTCTATTCTCTCGGGTCCAGCCCCTCGCCCCCTTCTCTGCTATTTTTTCTTCAATTATGTCCACCCCACCCTCCCTTTGCGCACACACACATCAACGCTCACTCACACACACACACACACACACACACACACACACACACACACGTACGCAAACACAGCCTTCTGTTCAAAGTTCAAGGTCCTTAGAGATTTGGGTGGCAATGTCCCGAAAAGCTATTGGCGTCCCCCAGAGTCGCGTGTAGCGCACCCCGTTAGAAGTCTCGGAGGTGCCCGTGGAAAGTTGGCACACCTCGGCCTTGAAAGCCACGCGGCCCCCTGCCACGCCATGGGTGCAGGAGAGCAGAAAGGGGCCGGCATGGTGGACCTGGCAGCCACATCCCAGCGCCGCCTCCCGCAGAGCCAGAACCACCTCCGCAGGGTCACGCCGCACACCGCCTCTCAGATCCCAGCCACGTCCGACGGCCCGGGGCTCGGACGCTTTTTGATACCCAGGTAGATGGCAACTAGGGAGAGGGAGGAATATTAGAAAAATGTTCAGGCATTGGACAGTGGCTGCTACTACTAATCTCATAAAAACAGAAATGAACTACCATCTATTTTAAGTAATAAAACATAAATAAAACACTTATCTTACTTATCTATTAAGTGTACTGACCTTGTGACCGCAAATCTCCTGATTCCCTCAGATTCATTTGTGACCCTACAGGACAAACAAGCAGAGTAAGGCCACTACAGTACAATGAGTACAGTTGTTCACATACAATACCAATATGTAGTATCGAACAAATAAAAAGTATCGAACAAATCTGCCTAAAATGCAGGTATCTATATCAGCAAGTACGCAATGATGTGCACCGATCCGATACCAAGTAATTTAGCCCCGAAATCGATCAACTTTTAAAGTAGTTGTACTAAAAACTCTCCACTAGCTCTCCGCTGGCAGACCAACCGGAAATCACTGTTTCGTTGTCGCTCTGAAAACAGCAGTCTACACAGCAAGTTGTGCTGGCAGCTACTGTTTTTAGAGCGACAAAGAAGAAAAGAAGAATTGATTTCCGGTTTGGTCTGCTCGTGGAGGCAAATTTGCGTTTCCTAGGATGGCGAAGCAGTGTAACGGACATGGATGTATAACAGAGTGTAATGTTAGCCGGAGCTGTCCGCAAAAATGTCCGCACCAGTGTCACGGTGATGTGTACAGTATGCAAACTTCCATCCAATTCCCTGGCATCTCATTCGCATTGTTCATGTTTTACAAAGGGTTTAACCCCAGCCAAGCCATTTAACAATGATAACAATCATATCATATCCATACATATATACAAACACTACCGGTCAAAAGTTTGGGGCAGCAGTTTTCAGATTACATTATGTGCTTACATAACTGCAAAAGGGTTCTCCAATGTTTTCTCAGTTATCCTTTTAAAATGATATCAGATTAGTGAACAGAATGTGCCTTTGGAACATTGGATGAATGGCTGCTGATAATGGGCAATGTAGATATTGCATTAAAGATCAGCCACTTTTCAGTCCCTCCAGAAAAACGTGATTATGCGATCGCATAATTCAATGCATAATCAGCCAAAAACCACATATTTATGCGGAGGGCCATGTTTTTTCAAATACGCCGCATTTTCACCACATAAATTGCAGATTTCCGCGCAAAATATGCGGGGCTTGCATGATTTCATAATCCCCGCATTTTAGTTGCAAAAAAGTCCCAAAAGTCCCATTTCCCAAAAAAGTTGAAAAATGTTGCGTTTACGTCACACAAGAGCAGCCATTTTCCCCTGTTGCCATGGAAACGTTATGAAGTGACGTAATTACGCGACGTGAACATCATCGAAAAGCTGCGAACCCCGCGATGAAGCCACGATGGAACCGCAGTTTTTGCAAGTTCCCGCAATTTCATCGCATAAAATTGCATAAACAGCCGCATATTCCATCGCATTTTTTGAGAAAACGTGCCGTACAATCAAGGATTTTTGCCCGCAACAATCACAAAAAAACTCCGCATTTTTCTGGAAGGACTGAAGACTTCTTTCTACAACAGTAGAGAACCCTTTTGCAATTATGTAAGCACATAATGTCATCTGAAAACTGCTGCCCTGATTAAAGAAACAATACAACTGATCTCAGCTGGTGTTCTGTCTATAATGGAGTGGAATGGAAATTTATAAGTGACCCCAAACTTTTGACCGTTAGTGTGTGTGTATATATATATATATATATATATATTTATTATGAATGCACTGGTATCGGATCGACACATGTTCAGGTATCGGAATCGGTATCAGGAGGGAAAATATGGTATTGGAACATCTCTAACAATGAGTCTTCTGGCTAAGCCACAACTCTCAGATGAGATGGCATTCAGCAGTGGATATCATACAGTGAGACCAAGCAAGCATCAACAACAACAACAACAAGCACACGATGTGCAGAACAGTGTGTCCCACCTTACACCTGACCTACAGATATGCACTTTTCCCCTTTTTCACAAGTTTTAAAGCATGCAGTTAAGTGTAAATGCAGTCCTTCTGTTCATGGGACTACACATTACCATCCATTCTTGCCAACAACAGATGGAATAAACATGTAATGACTTTCGACCCATCGACCACAAACACAAAATGAAAACATCATCATTTCTAAGGGCACACTGACTAATTAAAGGCAGTCTGTGCTGACAATGACACTCATCCTGGAACTGAAAGTTGAAAAACTAAAATCAAATGAATGTCTCCTTGATTGCAACCATGCTTGAAACCAAGTGTGTGGGACCTTGACAGTATGGAGATGATTAACAAGTCATGCAGACAAGCACTAATTCATAGATAGAGGTACGAAGAAGTCAGCAGACAGACGGGGGCAGCACAGGCAGACAAGAAAGAAGCCAGAGACATGCGAACTTACTAACTGTTTTTGATCCTTGTGGAAGAGTACAACCCGAGACTGATTTGTTTGAGCCCTGGCGCTTGGACGGGTCAAGGTTGACCCTGATGCCATGACAAGGGTGGGGTGGAGGGAAGCACAACAAGATAAAGACGGAGAAAAGGGAGGGAATACGGTGTAAGAGCAGAGGGGTGGAGTTGGGGGATAAGAGAGAATATAATTCAATCACAGGAGAGCAAGTGGTGGAAAAGAGCGCAGCAGAGCAGCTGATTGGCAAGGATAAAGCTGAGGTTTGATAAGATTAGACATGTGTGATTATGACGACTGGGGGAGCAGAGGATAATCCGGGGCCACAGAAGGCTTGCCAAAAGGCCTGGGTGAATACAGTGTTGTGATATAAGCATGGATCCATATCCAGGCTGTGCTCAAGCTGAAAGGAAGAACTTCACAACAACGCTACATGATTTCATATCATATTTAGGTTTCTTGGTTTGATTTAATGGAAATCTTGTCTTCTGAAGACATATTTTACATTTGAGCAGTTGAGATGGCACAGCAAGGGCTGTTGTACCCTTTTCTTTTCCCTCTGACCACATAAGAACATTTGGGAACCAGGAATAAAACTAAAAGCTATGCAGAGTGGAGCAAGGTAGGAAGGACTGTAGCAACTGATGACAGTAGCTTTAGAAATTAAGATCTCATCTAAATATAGACAGATAATAGCTCTAGTGTAAACAAAAACCCGTTGAATTCCAGCCATAACATTAGTATTTGAGCTTATAAATTCTGCATTTCTCTGAATAGTTTGACATTTTGGAAAACATGAGAACTTCGACACCACTCTCTCATGTCGGTACGGTAAAAATCAACCTAGCGCCGAGACTATTAGCTAAGCTTAGCACAAAGACTGGAGACAAGGGGACACAGCTAGCAGGGCTCTGTCCAGAGTTAAAAAACATGCCTACCAGCACTTCTAACGGTTATGTATCTCGTTTGTTTAATCTCTGCAAAAACCAGTGTAGTGCGCTTTTATAGATGCTGGTAGGCTGTGTTTGCTTCTTTGAAGAGAGCCAGGCTAGCTGTTTCCCCATGCTTCCTGTCTTTATGCTAAGCTAAGCTAACAGTCTCCAGGCTGTAGCTTCATATTTAATGCACAGACTTGAGAGTGGTGTTTCTCTGGTGACATGTGCCATGTGCCATGCATGCATATACCTGCGAGTGAGTTTGGAGGTCAGCTTGGTGAAGAGGTTGGAGGTTGCCCTGGTGCGGGCGTGCGGCAGAGGGCTGGTGTCATGGTGGGACAAGGTGGGTGAAGTGGGGGGGGCTGAGTAGACGGGGGGCCCACGGTCCCTCAGCTGTCCCCCGTGAAAGGTGCTGCGGATGGTGGAGCCTCGGGTCAGGCGGCATCGGTCTGAAGAGGAAGAGGAGGAGGCAGCTCCGGCGCCAGAAATGCTGAGCGTGGAGGGAGACGCTGCAGGTAAGCGGTGGCCCAGGGAGCTGCAGACAACAAATAGGAATGACAGCGTCTTAAGCTAGCCCTAGAGCTGGGTATCGTTCAAAAAAAGTTCAATATTGATGCCGGTTCCGATACCGGGAATTCCATACTGGTTCCTGAACGATACTTATTTCGAAATGAATTATTACGAAAAGAAATTACAACATTACGGTACAATTTTTTGGTTAGTAGTCAAGCCTCTCAAAAACGACAACAAAAACAAATGAGCCAGTGTGTGTAATGTAACAAAGCATAAATACTTCTGTACTTTACTTTGTTATTTATATTTCTGGAAACCTTTACTTTGATAAAATATATACTTTTACTCCAATCCATTTCCCCTAAGCATCTTTGTTACTCGCTACTACCAGAGAAATTACCAAGAAATTTGTTAGACTGAAAACAGCAGGTTTGGCGAATCATTGCTCCTCGATTGCAAAATAATGCACGCTCCGTTCCAGTTGGTGATGTAATGCCTGTTTGTTGCCAAGCGCCAAAACCATAGGCCAAAAATGAAAGAAAAAAAAGAAGGGAAGCATAATAAGTGACAGCGTGATGGAAGCACCTGCTACAGACTCTGCCGCAAACGTAACAGACGATGATCACCCTGACGACAAAGATTAAAACCTCCAACAGAAAAGCGGTACCTGTTGTCTTTGCCGTTCTGCAGAAGAGAGTGTCTGTCAGCGCCTGTGCGGTCAGTGCACACATATGTATTCCTGCGTGTCATGGCACTACCAGGGATGTTGTTCTACAGAGAGGGGAACAAGGTAAGAGGCAGATATTGAAAGTCACTTTGATATTCAGTGGAACCAAATCCACTACACACTGTTACAGTATCACATTCACTATACACAAGGACTAGGTTAAAAAGTGACACTAGCATCAAACTGTCGACTCCTCGTGTATATGGGGTATATCGAGTCAAGCTGCTCACAAAATATACAACATAACTTATATATTTCATTTATTTATCCTTTATTTAACCAGAAAGGTCCAAATTGACCATCCTGGTCAAGATGGACAGCAAAACAAAACGTTTCATGCACAAGTGCAGACAGGACAGGGACAGATAAGAAAAAGTATTATATATATATATATACACATATATATATATACATATATATATATATACACATATATATATACACATACATACATATATATATATACATATATATACATACATACATATATACATATATATATATACATACATACATATATATATATATATATATATATATATATATATATATATATATATATATATATATATATATCTGAACTGAGTCCAAATAAACACTGTGTAATTGTTAATTAAATAATAATAGAAATAGAACTGGCTGTTTTAACAGTGGGAAAATACAAGTCTGAATTTCATATTTTTCTTGTGTACTAAAGGGAGAAAGCCACTGAGCCATATTGCATCATATCTGAAAGGGGGTTGTGTATGCAATGGGAGGAGGTCCAGATGAAAATAAAGTGCCTATTAGAAAAAATGAGAAAGCCATTTTGCACAGACTTTTAAGACGGCCCCTAACTTCAGCTCTACTGTAAAGATCCCATCATGTGGTGAAGAATCCGTGTGACATCAGGCAAGCTTTATTCCACACTGCAAAACTGATCTGATCAAAAACATGTATTCACTGATTTACAGACATCTCTTTTGCCATGTAAGTCTATGGGGAAAAGTATTTTTGGGCCAGAAGGCATTAAGTGACAGGCCTGGAGTTGTAATTCCACTGTTTGGCCGCTATGTTCAATTTGCTTGAAAGCCTGGCAGACTTCCTGGGGGCCTGGGATAAGCCTAAATAAATCTGAATTTCCGAAAGTCAAAACTATCTACACCTGTGTGTTTTTGTTTACATTTTGACAGATAGTCAAATGCTTTGGCTACCGTGAGTTCCTGTCAACAGTCACCTGCATTACTTTGATACTGAAGAAATAGTCTGGATGTGATGCTTATGAAATAAGATCAGGAATTAGGAGCACTGCCTTTTAGTTTCTAAATGGATGTGTCTCCTCTCTCCTTGAGGGGGACATCTGTCACTTACTGTGGTTGCGATCATGTCTTTGCGGCGGTCTGGGATCTCAGACTTATTGGGGTTGTTGGCACTGCTGACCATTGGGCTGGAGGGAGGGAGGCTGTGGCTCCCCATCACGCTGCAGCTGGCCTTACGTGAAGGCATCCGTCCCTCCCGCAGCTCGCGGTCGCCTGTGCTTGTGGGGCTCCGTTTGGGGTGCATGACGGGCATGGAGGGCCCGCCTTTGTTGTGGAGGACAGCAGAGCGCAGACACACAGAGACTCGTATAAGGAATATTCTGCATATACAGTAGAACCCCTCCATACAGCTAGTCACAGCCCAAGGCCTAGCCTTCCAAGTGAGGATATTTGTATACCACGCATGTTCCCCATCCCCACACTGAACTCTGCACTGAAATCAAAGACATATAGACACAACTGTGCAATATGATTTTTTTTTTAACTTAACATACATATGTTGATGTTGTGTATATGAGTTGCACGTGTGTGAACGTGAGATGTTTTGAATAGGTATATTTAATGTATTTAATGTTTGTTTAAAGGATATTTTTGAGCACCGTCTCAGGTAGTGCATCTGAATCTCATTGTATGTAAATGCAACGACAATAAAGGAATCTTATCTTATCCTATTATCACTGGTTTAGTTTGTCCTAACAACTCATGAGATCAAGCCTTTGAAATGTCTCTCTTCAGGTGTGAAGACATCTGTTTTTGTATCAAAAGACATGAATATATAAAAATGCCAGGTTCCAGGTTTCATGAATGTACAGCTCAGCTAGAGTTAAGAAAAATTAAGAAGTTAGAGAAGAGACTCACAGAAGTCGCTGTGTCGCCGCTGCCTGTGGTAGGTGGAAGCACTGCGCTGGCTCTTGTTATGTGAGGAGGAGGTGGAGGAGGAAGAGGATCCCGTGGCTGAGGAGTGCTTGTTGGTGCCGTTGGTGATGGGGCTGGGTCGTACCCTCGCCAGGGACAGGCTACTGGCTGTGCGAGCTTCACTGCCCTCCTGCGGTGTTGGATAGAAAGGTGTCAGTGTGAAGAAGCATCCACTTCCTCACTAACTATTTTGCTATTTTGTTAATACATACAGACATGTACTCTCACTAGGTTTTCTTTATTTTCTTTATTTAAAGTTCCTACATCGATTAACAAAGACGAAAGATTAGTTTTGTTTGAATGAATGAATGTTAATTACTGGATGATGTAACACACCTGATTGGCCAGTTTGAACTGGAGAGGCGGGCTCTCGTCCTCTATGTGTGAGTAGAATGTGAGAGTTTTCGGGTGGACTGTTTTGTTTGAGGAGTGGCACCAGAACAGTTTGAGCAGAGTAAAGAGGAGTTCCCTTTGTGTTGAATGTTTTTATTGAAGACTAAAAAATAAAAATGGAATGCAGTATAGAGGTGGATGAATAATGTCTTTGTCATCATGTATTTGTGTTTTGTTTTGTCAATGTTACTGCTTGAGTGCAGTACATTTCCACAACTCTCTCCCCATATGTCGAACGAGAATGATGAAACATCCATGTGTCCAGACAAGGCTAGCAGCAGCAGCAGCAGCGCCGCGTCAGACACGTTTCTGGTGTGTAAAGACATAGAAAACGCCACGCAGCCGCCACGCAACTGACATGCAACAGAAACACCACGCTCACGCCACTCAGCCAGTGTGCAGCTAACCTAAATTGGCATTGGATGCTAGGTCAGATTTTTAATCATATTCTCTAACCAGATATTTCCTTTTTTCCCTTCCATGCTTTATATCTAACATATTCTAATCCTCGACCGACCCTCTCGCCCAACCACCCTTCCATTCATCCCCAAGGTGGTTAACTCAGATGATATATCACCAGACACATTTCTTTTAAGGTAAAGACTGTGCTTCCTCAAGTACTCTCTCCCAGGCACCAACACCTCCTAAATGAGTCCACTGATCTAAGCCAAACCTACGTATACTGTATGCACCGGAACACTGACAGAGCAAAAGAGAAGGTGGAGGTTTGTGTCTACTTGCTGGCAACCTTTAGGCTGTAGTACATGCAGATAGCCAAATCTCTTCTGAGAATGGTTAAGTTCAAGGTAGTCTGGATCAACGGAAGTCCATTGCCAGGATAAGTCTGACAATCTGGAAGGATGTCCGGCTTTGCCCTCATCACAACAAGAACAACCTCTGAGCTAACAAGCTAAGGCTACACGCTGAAAATGGCAGGTATTGACGAACATTTCAACTGTGCAACAAGACAGGCCTGCTTGGTTCTTTCAGGGAATGATTGTTAAGCTTTACAAAGAATATGTTTAGGGCATTTCCTCTCTAACTGGGACCTTTTGGGACTGATTGGTGGGATTGCTCCCTCCTATCCCAGAATGCATCTGTGGTGTAGCCAGACCTTACTCCACAGTGCTGTTGAGATAGAGCTGGCAAGGCCAGTTAAAGTTTTAACGTAAGGGAGATTCAATCCCTTTAGAAATCATTTTACTAACCTGCTCCCAACAATATAACAGTGGGGCATTACCACGTCATATGTCCGGACTGATATGACAACGATTACAATAAAGACACACTGCAATCTTCAAGTCAATACACACATGTAAAATGTAACAGTTGGTAATCCAAGTGTGTGAGGAAGGTGTGATATTTTTCCATATTTCTTCCCCATTTTATTGATATAGATGAATGGAGAATTTCTTTATTTCATGTCTGTACAATTATAGTCAAAGATATAGTCAATAACAAGTTAATAACTCATTATATATAAGGGCTCCATGTCTCTTTG
This sequence comes from Sander vitreus, assembly GCF_031162955.1. NCBI lineage: Eukaryota > Metazoa > Chordata > Actinopteri > Perciformes > Percidae > Sander > Sander vitreus. Next base: position 26,316,227 of record NC_135867.1, read on the forward strand.
TTAGTTTTGTTGTTGTTGTTAAACAAACATTTTAAATGACGCTAACATACTGTAGTAGAGTATATATGTATATATATATGTTAATAGTTGTCATAGTAAGGTATAAAAAAGTACTATTAGGGACCGGTACAGAAACATATTAAAATGATGCCCAGCCCTAATGATAAATAATTTAGCATTTACAATGTGACCAAAGAAAAGGTCAACCTGGTATTTCCAGTTGCTCTGGTTAGTATGTCAGCTAAATACCTCATATTTACATATATACATCAATAAGTAATGAGTTGATCTGTATAACTCACATCGCCTTTGCGGCCCAGTAGTAGGTAGGTGGCGGTGACTTCATTGTATTTCTGATTGAGCAGAGAATCCTTGATTTCCTCTGAAGTGAAGCCCATCCCCACCATCACCTCTGAGGAACACAAACAACCACTTAAAGAAAGTACGACAACAGACATGATGATAGGAAACATCTTGACCAGGTTTGTTATGGGCCTCTTAGTAGCAGTGTTGTGACCAAGTCACAAGTAAGGGCTCCTGCACACTGGCTGAGTGGCGTGAGCGTGGCGTTTCTGTTGCGTGTCAGTTGCGTGGCGGCTGCGTGGCGTTTTCTATGTCTTTACACACCAGAAACATGTGTGACGCGGCGCTGCTGCTGCTAGCCTTGTCTGTACACATGCCCCATAAACATAAACATATACTGACCTGATTACAGCAAAGACAGCGTCGGCAGTATTGACGGCAAAATAGGCTACAGAATATTTGGCTCTGTATTGACAGGTGCAATATTTGAAAATCGATAAATATGTATTATTTTTTTAAATTACATTTATATCTGCATTTATGTCAAAACCTAGAGACTTTCAAACATCAAAATGTCATTTATTAAATGTATTTGTGTCAAAATGACATATAAACATCTTTTCCTATTCTATGCTGCCTGGAAACATTTCCAACACGCTTGCGTGTCGCGTGAAAAATAGGCGTCGTCCTATTTCTAGCATGCACGCGTTTTCTGACACATGCGTGTCACGCAGGCAGTGTGCAAGCTCTAATCTGTTACCATGGGAGCCAAAATATAAACGGACACGCCACACAGCTGACACGCTCACGCCACGCAGCCAGTGTGCAGGAGGCCTTAGTCTCAAGTCATTAGGTCCTAGTGTCAAGCAAGTCTCAAGTTTTTGTTGTTGTTGGGCAGGTCAAACCAAGTAACAGGTTATTTCAAGTCAAGTCGAGTAGAGTCCTTAGTTATGGTGAGTCAAGTCCCAAATAAAGTCACTTTTTACCAAAAAACCCTAAAACCTTTGCTTTTTTCCTTCTTGGGTGACAATTTTTAATCCAAAAAGGATTACTCGTGGCACAGATGCAGCCATTGTGGCGGTCTGGTCGGACTAATGAGGCTTCAACAGGGGTCTTTGATGCTACCTGTTGCCATAGCGAGGACTTTGACTGACAGCCAGTCGTCCAATCATGACAACCGTATACCGGGGGAGCTTTGTGAGTCATCCAATCATGATTCACAGTTTGCGCTGCTGCCACTTGATAGTTAGACAGAAATGTAACAACATTGAATTATATTATTTTATATTTAACACCTAACATTCAGACTTCTGAATACACACAAGTCATCTGAGTCATCATGCGTCAAGTCAAGTCTCGAGTCATTAACTTACAAGTCCAAGTCGAGTCTTAAGTCATTTATTTCTTCGTCAAGTCGCAAGTCATCAAAACGGTGACTCGGGTCGACTCAAGTCTCAAGTCCACATGCCTGCTTAGTAGTACCAGTGGCCCAGCTGACTCACCTATGCGAGCTGGATCACTGAAGTCTTCAACAGGTTCTATGTGGGGCTTCAGGTCATCGCCCTCATACCCTGAATTTATCCACTTGTCCTTCATGACTTGCTGCAGAAAAAGAAAGATAGAAAAGCTTCAGCCATGTTTAAATTCCACATGAGCTAAGTCAGACCATGTGTGCTGCAAGGTTCTCACGTCTAGGGTGCAGCGTTTGGTGGGGTTGAGCACCAGGAACCGGCGGAGGATCCCCTCACAGTCTGTGGACATATAGAAGGGCACGCGGTACTTTCCCCTCAGCACACGCTCCCTCAGCTCCTGTTGGCCACATCCACATGTTACACATACAGCACATTTCATATTCATACTCTGACAACAGACACTTATTACTCCATATGCCCATTTTTGATACAAACATGGTGAGAAGGGGCTACTTTTTCATGGGGCATTATGACACTTACAGCGCGATGCATCGCTACACACTCCCCCACAATCACTACTTTGGATTATGTTGAACTTTTAAAAGGTACCATGGCATAAAAATGTCACTTTATGAAGTTTTTTTAACATTACTATGAGTTCCCCCAGCCTGTCTATGGTCCCCCAGTAGCTAGAAATGGTGATAGGTGTAAACCGAGCCCTGGGTATCCTGCTCTGCCTTTGAGAAAATGAAAGCTCAGATGGGCCGATCTGGAATCTTCCCTTTATGACGTCATAAGGGGAAAGGTTACCTCCCCTTTCTCTGCTTTGCCCATGGCAAGCTGGTCAAGGCCACACCCCCACCCTCCACCTTGCCCCCCCTCTCTCCTCCTCAGTAGCATTTAAAGCTACAGACACAGAAATGGCACATACTAAGGAAAGCTCATTGTGGGACTGGCTCTAGTGGCTGTAATTCTGCACCAAGGCTGAATTTCGGGAAAGAGACTTCAGATACAGTATTAGGGGACCAGTAAGGCCTATATAAAAGAGACTTCAGATACAGTATTAGGGGACCACTAAGGTCTATATAAAAGAGACTTCAGATACAGTATTAGGGGACCAGTAAGGCCTACATAAAACAGACTTCAGATACAGTATTAGGGGGCCACTAAGGTCTATATAAAAGAGACTTCAGATACAGTATTAGGGGGACCACTAAGGTCTATATAAAAGAGACTTCAGATACAGTATTAGGGGACCAGTAAGGCCTATATAGAAGAGACTTCAGATACAGTATTAGGGGGCCACTAAGGCCTATATAAAACAGACTTCAGATACAGTATTAGGGGACCAGTAAGGCCTATATACAAGCATCCAAAAAGCAGCATGTCATAGGACCTTTAAATACAAAATATCCAACACCAATTTCTCTGATAAGACCAGTCTGATGTAATGGTGTCTTTTGCATCAAAGTCCCCAGGCCCCTCCCTGCTGGGCTGCGGTCAGATATGAGAGGAGGGTTAAACACACATTTGTCTCCATCCTCTGGCGGAGCTCCAGGGGGCCATTCATTGCCATCTGCTGGATTTTGGATAAAAATACTATTCTACTAGGTTATACTACAGGGTACAATAACACTCCAGCAGAGAAGACAGAGAACAAGGCTTCCACACTAGGGCTGCAACCAACCATTATTTTTCATGTTGATTAATCGATCAGTTGTTTGGTCTATAAAATGTCAGAAAATGGTGAAAAACGTGGATCAGTGTTTCCCAAAGCCCAAGATGACGTCCTCAAATGTCTTGTTTTGTCCACAACTCAAAGATATTCAGTTTACTGTCACAGAGGAGAGAAGAATCTAGAAATTACTCACATCTAAGAGACTGATTAATCAATTATCAAAATAGTTGGTGATTAATTTAATAGTTGACAACTAATCGATTAATCTTTCCCGTTCTATTACACACTACATTTGGAATAGAAACTAAATGGTCAATATTAGCTAGCCCTGTACGTCTGTTGTATATTTCAGGAGATTCAGATGGCAAACAACTTATTCTACACACATAAAACAATACTGATTACTGTATGGAAATCTGATTACTGTTAAATTGAATTTTAAAACAAAATATTGTCTTTTCTACCAACCAGGCTCTAATGTTTTTTTGTTTCAAATCTTGAATCTTTCTGAATAATGGAAAGGGTTCAGGGTGAAAAGTCTTCTAAGGTTGCCACAATGCTACAGTCCACTAACTGCATGAAAAGGATGAAGCTACATTAACTGTGTCCTCTTCTCTCATGTCAATACAAATGAATACAAGCGGAAGCCTTGAGGCCCATGAAAGACAGAGAATGTTCCATCAGAACATACTGGAACTGTACTGTGGCTGATTTTGACTTGAGCACAGGACACAAGGACCAACAGAAATCCAACTGCATGCTGATAAACAACTGACCATAATGCATCTCTTTTAACCTTTACATTCCAACAAAGATGGCATCATTATGGTATATTCAAAAGAAATACCAGACTCACATGACTGCGCTGGACGGGAAATTGACAATTGTGTCGGTCTTAAACTAGCAAAGACACTTACATCGGGCTTTGCGCTGCGCCGGGTGCAAGATAGAGCCCTTAATGTTGTTCCATGTCTACACGTGTGTAAACAGGCAACTGTTTGCTAACATGTTCACCATGTCTACCTCATATGGAAAAATCTAGTATTGATCGGGCTATAGTTTCTTTCTATGGCATTCCACTTTTCATAGGAACATATTTTTTTTAGAAAAAATGTTGCATTTGTGCAGCTTTTAAAAAAGAAAATAAAACTTCTGGTGAGCTTTAGCCTAACTATCAAGGCAGTGAACATCATATGCAACCAATATGAATACATATTTTGTTCCACACATCAATAGAGAAGAAGAAAGATAAGGAAGACTGGGAGAAAGACGAAGGTCCTGGATCACATTCAATACCAGGATGGTCACTAGTGCTGGAACAATTCCAAATGTTGCCGTACCATTAAATGTCTCAGAAATAACTGCGATTAACAATATAACTGTTTCTTTCAGTCCAATTTAAAAACAAGTATTCATTACTTCCAGGAAACATCTTTTGGTTATCTATCACTGACATAATGACACAAACACACAGCCTATGGAGTAAACCACGCCTCTTTATTATCATAAACCATTTTTGTGTATAGGATCAAGTGCCAACAACTAACAATTTAAATAATACAAATATATAGTCCGACCAATAATCACTTATATCATTACAAGTTGGCATATCTAAACAAAATGTTAGCAATTAATTGCGATTAAACAAAGAAACTGCGATTATATAAAAAAAATTGACAATTAGACAATTATGTAATAATTGTTACAGGCCAAGATGCCACGTCTACGCCTCACACACTGATGCTTCCACCCTGATGCCACTACATCCCTGGATTTGATTCAGACTTTATCCAACAACCCCAAAGGGCAGGGAAGCCTTTGGGGCGATCTATCACATTTTATCATCCACTGGTACTGTACTGTAAACTGAACTCAACTCTAAGATAACATTTAAAGCAAAGCTGACCACTCATCCCCAAATGATGCCCAACAAGGCACACTTTAAACTACAGTACAATAGAATGGTTCCTCAGTCATAAAATACCATATCTTCATCATATATAGAGGACAAAATATAGCAAAGCAGCATCACAGACTGTGATATATGACATGTAAACACTGTTACAAACAGCAATCATTTTGTTGTTGTTTTTTTGACACAAACTGGAGAAAAGTGGGAATACTGAAAACGGCAAATTACAACCCTTGTCACAAATTCATTCTGGGGTGCACTGGCATTCCAGACACAGAAAGCACATTGCACTGTGTATCTGGGGTTACATTTTTCATGCAGATATTTATTTAAGATTTTAAGAACCGCACATTGGGGTGTGGGGGCAGAGTGGGTAAGGTAAAATGGAAGTTCTTATTTTTTTTCTTCTAAGTTTCCTGTGATCCTGTGAGGAGCCCATCTTAAGGGGGTGATGACCCTGGCTGCTATTAGTCAGCAGTGTCAGCGTGGTAAATTAGGTGATTGTGTGATTGTGGGATGGGCTAGTTATCAGGGCCCAGTACTCCAAGATTATTCATTTAGGCTCTGTTACTTATTCTCCTCTCACTCTCCGCCAGTCAGCCTCACTGATGATGTGGCATCTTTGGGGGGCTTGGATCAACAAACCAAAAAAAGAGCCGCAGCAGTCAGTTGAAAAAACTCAGACAGAGATACGAGAGGACAGGGAAGCCTGCCTACAAACCAATCAACTACAAGTATCGGGAGACGCGGCTCACGTATGTGATGAGGACAGGACGTAGTTTTGTCATTTATAGTTCTTTATTGCGCTTGCATAACTGCAGTGTGAAACCAAAACTAACTGGATCAAATGTATACAATGTCACAACAACACTTACTTTCAGGTGTGAAAAGGCCCTAAGTTTATCCTTGGTTTTCTTTGCAACATGCACACACGCCACATTGTTGATCGTACTGACATTCACATCCCACGGTATGTGTTCCTTTGTTATGCTTTGCAACTTAATTACTTTGTTGAATAAATTACTTTGTTTGATACTATAAACTTGTGCATCTCTCATACTGTATTTGTTAAAAATGACGGTTTATTCTCCTATCCAGGAATGCTGTGTGGACTAGCCAGACCTTACTCCACAGCGCTGCAGAGATAGGTCTGGCAATGCGAGACAACTGTTACCATAACCCCCCAGAGTAAACTCCTGGCCCTGAATGTACCCAGACAGACAGACAGTCCTTCCTCCCTCCCATCCACTTGCCTTCAGGTTCTGCCCATCAAAGGGCAGCGAGCCGCTGACCAGCGTGTAGAGGATGACTCCGAGGCTCCAGACGTCCACCTCGGGCCCGTCATACTTCTTCCCCTGGAAAAGCTCAGGGGCAGCGTAGGGCGGCGAGCCACAGAACGTGTCCAGCTTGTTGCCCAGCGTGAACTCATTGCTGAAGCCAAAGTCGGCAATCTTGATGTTGGCGTCGGCATCCAGCAGAAGGTTCTCCGCCTGAGTCATATCCATGTATTGATGCAGCGGAGGGGGAGGCAAGGATGGACAGAAGGAGGGAGAGAGTACCGAATAAGGGACAGAGAATGACACGTTGGGGGAGCAGTGGAGAAAATATTGGGATGGGGGAGGAGAAAGAGGAATGGGAGGATACAAGAACGGGAGTTGTGGTGAAGAAAAAAAGACAGCGCGAAGGAGAGACAGATGACGTCACATCCGAGTTGAATGCGTTCCATTTACAAGTCGGATTTTCATTGTTTTCATTAGCTCTAGCCAGGTTAGCCATTGTTAGCAATGCCAGTTCATAACAACGCATTACGCTGTTTTATGTGCATACAAACAGCTTAACAACATGTCTACAGATAGAAGATAGACAGGACTGTGTGTACGACTGTATTGTTACTACAGCTTTCACTATTTTGAGCTCGGTGTACCCGGAGGTTATGGGAAATCCGACCTCGGAAAATCGGACTTCCGAGTACAAATGGAACGCACTATTACTGTGCATGTCTATGTCATGTGTATACAGTATGTCGCTGTGTGTGTGTTTAGGAATGTGATAATCTATTAGAACAGGAGGAGGCTCTGGCTGCTTTCTACCCTTCTTCATCTTCTCCACTCATCAGTGCGTTACTGTGCGATTAAGATGCTCGGGTCCCCTCTTCACAGACACAGATTAAGACTAGTCCCGGATTAGAATTTTCTGTTCAGTGTAATCTGTCAATGGAAGACATTTTCCTAGTCTTGGACTAGCCTTAATCCGCCATCTCTCAAAGCAGCCCAAAACATCTTCTCACCTTCAAATCTCTGTGGACAATGTTCTTTGTGTGGCAGTAGTGGACAGCGGAAACAATCTGTGGACACAGGGAGACAGACACAGCTCAAGCACTGACCATTACATGTGAGGATTGGCACAATGTGGGCATCGAGAGGGCGATGTATTCCTACAGTACCTGTCGGAATTTGGCTCTGGCTTCCACCTCCTTCATTCTCCCATGAGACACGAGGTAGTCGAACACTTCACCTGAGAGCAGCAGAAACACATCCGTCAGCTCATAAAGCCAGGAGCACTATAGCCATACTTTAATTTGATTATATACTGCTGATGTACACAATCCATTTCAATCACGTCAATTCAGTTTAATTAATATTTATAAGTGCTCTCAAGACGTCAACTTCAACTTTATTGTCCTCGGGGGGGGGGAATTTCCCGCGTAGCTACGGGAAACAGAGAATGCACACAGACTTAAAGGAACACTTTGACTTTTGGGGGAAACGCGCTTATTCGCTTAATGAAAAAATCAATAGCATTCTCATAACTGCCGATTCAATGTTAAACTGCAGCTGGTTATCTTATTTTAGCATAAAGACTGGAAACAGGGGGGAAACAGAGTGCTTGACTCAAAATCCAACTACCTAAAAGCCCCTCTAAAGCTCTACTTAACATGTTATATTTTGCTTTATTTAGGTGAGACAATGTTACTTTGGAAGGAAGAAATAACCTTCTTCCTCTTAAAAATGAAACTTCCTCGTTGAATTCACGGAGCAATAAAATGCAGCCTTGCTCAACATGGGGTTGTGCTGCTACAGTTGTACTTGGTCTGGTATGACCACCAAGAAAGAAAAAAACAAACATTTCCAGTGTTAATGCTAAGCTAACCTAACCACAACAGTGGTATAAATATTGCAAAAGCGAATAACTGTATTTCCCAAAATGTTGAACTGTAGAAAAACACAAAAAACATATCAGACAAATACTGGGTGGGAATCACCAGAGGCCTCATGATACCATATCATCACAATACTTATGTCACGATACGATATTATTGCGGTTTTAAACATATTGCAATATTCTGCGATATATTGCAATTTATTGGCTTTTTTCCTACTTCATATTGTTCCCAATTTCAAATGATGTCCCCAAAAGGAAACTTTGTCAACATCTGTTTTATCTAAAAAGATACATTTCTCTGTTTGTTTATCTCACTTCAATTGTGTTGCTGCAAAATGGGATTGTCAAGCAGACAAACTGACCAACACATATATAATAAATATTAGATCAATGCTTGCCGTCTGTGTTTCGATACAGTATTGCCACGAAAGTATCGCGATACTATGCTGTATCGCGATACTATGCTGTATCGATTTGAAACCAAAACTTCTGACTACACCAAATGTGAGTATGTGTATGCACTACTGTTAAACTCCCATACAGTATAGCATTAATCAGCTTACACAAATATGGCATCGGCCTTAGATTGAGATTGATTATTCACACCATCTTTTTCATCACTACCACACAGGCTTTCGCAGACGACGAAATAGATAGAAATACATCTTTCCAATGACTGAAAAGCTTTTCTGAAGAGGAAGAAGAAGAAGAAGAAGAAGAAGAAGAAGAAGAAGAAGAAGAAGAAGAAGAAGAAGAATGCCTTAGGGACTGTACAAAATGACTGAGGTGGGGTGGGTAGGGTTACATGTTATATTTGGTGTTTGGTGTTTTAAGCCCCCAATGCCGTCTTCCAGGCAGCTCTGCCTGGAAGGCACCAGGATTAGGCAATGGTTAGGGTTAAGCTTAGGGTTAGGTGCCTTGAAGTCAACGGTGGCAGCGCTGCCTTGAAGTCGACGTGGGGGGCTTAAAACATCATTGAGCGTTATATTTTTATTTTAGAAATAAGCAAATCCATCTCCACTGTTCTCTATCGTATCTCCACAGAGTAACATATTCCATATGTACAGGGGACTGACCCACTGGGGCAGTTGATGTGGCTACCACTTTAAGACACACCTCTACGTGGCCCATGCTTGGGCATAATAGGCCCAGGTGACTGAGGTGGGGTGAGGGGGGTTAATATTTCACTTTGAAAGCAAATCCATCTCCTATGTTCTTAATAGTTTCATTTGACCCTCCAGAAAAAGAAACCGCAATAAACTACCCACAATGTCTCAAAATAATGGATATATGGTATTAGTACCTCTCTCTAATCTGAATGGTTATGTTCAGGCTGCTTGGTTTTAAACAGTGTGATGTATTTGCCCCACCCTCAATTCTAAATAATAAGAATGTATTTGTTTGGGATTTGTTTTTGAAAACATCTTATTAAAAAAAGAGAAGAATTAAATAAAATATGAATCTGGGATGACAAAGAGATGAAAGGCCCTCCCTTTCTTTCCTTTAAAAAAGCAACAACTACATAACCCTGCTCCCTTTCTGACCCACCAGCTTCTCACAATCATTTTGTACAGTCCCTTAGATGTTGTTTAAATACCACTGTGTTTGAGAGGCTGCTAGATTTAGATTAACAGAGCGAACTGTTGTTAAATATACTGAATATGAAGATAGATAATACATTTTAGTCTTCATAGGCATTTGGGCACCACTACAACTCCCTAATGCCACCGTATGGTCTTTTTTTTTTTATCTAACTTAAAGTAATCTGGGCTTGAAATGAAGCCACATTGGAAACTGCGTCTGTTACATTCTCCAAGGTCACAGTGAGCAAACGATACAGTTTGGGCCAGAACTCAGGAAAACGGGATTGGTGACAAGAAACTGACACAAATAGAACCATAAAAAAGACTAATGGAAGCAAAAGAAAAAGGAGAGCAGCATTAGATTCAATGTGCTGGCATTACTCCTGAAATTGTGTTTAAAGTCAGTTTAAAGAGAAGCACCATTACTGTACAGAGGCTGCTTACTTATTTATGTTGTGGTTTCATACTCTATTAAGTTTGAATGTAGAATCGTACAACACCTATTAGGGGAGAGTCCAAAGCCAGCTTACGGTGACTACACTATCTCAGAGTGCCTGAACATCATATGTTCGGATGGGTATCGAGTAAAATTATTATCTGGTGAAAGCACAGAGGCATAGAGTTCCAAAAACTCTGAACAATTCCACTCTATATTCACTATTGAAACAAATTGATGTATATAGAAAGGTCGCATTTTGGTGTCATCATTTTTAATAAAGCTGTAGATCTTAAAGGACCCATATTATGCTCATTTTCTGGTTCGTACTTGTATTTTGGGTTTCTACTAGAACATGTTCATGTGTATTAATGTTAAAAAAAACAGCAATTATTTATTTCATACTGTCTGTCTGAATATCCCTGTATTCACCCTCTGTCTTAAACGCTCCGTTTTATCGCCTGTCTCTTTAAGCCCCCCTCCTGAAAAGCCCAGTCTGCTCTGATTGGTCAGTGTTTCCGGGTCTTCCAGCATCTGCGCTTTCGGCGTCTCTGCACCGTCATTGCAGTCGGAGAATGACTGTAACAGCACTGTAGCGGCCCTTCCTACCTATACATAGTATAGTTGTGACATCGCAACCGTATGGAAGTCCTGACGGCTTGTTTAAAGGCACAGTTTCGGAATAAAGGCTGTGTGCATTTGTCGGTGGATTGAACGTTTTGATACTTTCACAGTATTTATCCAACACCTCGACCTGCTTTATAATAAAAAGACATGCTCTCTCATTATGTATCTGAACTGTAAATCTGAGACTACAGCGAGCAGATGGTTAGCTTAGCTTTGTATAAAGACTGGAAACAGGAGGAAACAGCTAGCCTGTTTTTTTCTTTTTAACATTGTCTTTTAAGTTCTAGCTTTACAGTATATTTTGCATACAGACATGAGTGGTATCGATCTTCTCATCTAACTCTGCGCAAGAAAGCAAATAAGCGTATTACCCAAAATGTCAAACTATTCCTTTAAAGTGAACTTCAGATATGGAGGGGAAAAAAAACTCAAATCTACCAGGGTTTTTGCAATTGTACCCTTAGCTACTGTGTTTCACCATGCATCCAAATGGAGGAACTAACCTGTAAAATGATCCAAATACTTATCACACACATTGCCTGTTGGAGCTGCATTTACAAGATGCAGTTTCACCAAATCTGTAACCTTCTGCATAAATTGTACTTATAGTATTTCCTGGAAGTGGCGGCCGATGTACCCACCTCCACTGGCGTATTCCATGATTAGGTAAAGGGTCTTATCAGTCTCAATCACCTCGAACAGCTGCACTGTAGCCCAAAACAGAATCAGATTAAAATCAAAATATACATCATACAAATCCTGCTCACATTATAAATAATAATAGCACGACAGCTGCCTGTCTGTCTTAATACCAAGGAACCTGCTGCTAATGCTGGGGTGTGTGTATGTGTGTGTGTGTGTGTGTGTGTGTGTGTGTGTGTGTGTGTGTGTGATCCATATGGCATTTCAGCTTTGCGAAATCCAACATCGTGACCTCTATATGAGATGTTGCTTGCTATGGTTTCGTCAATAAATGCTATGAAGCCTATTTAAAGCATTACACTTCCGGCTGGTCACACACATGGAAGCAAAACACACGCATGGACGCACACTCAGACACACAAACAAACACAAATAAAGCCCATTGAGAAGCATGTATGTGTCTTACCTATGTTAGGGTGATTTAAGCCTTTCATTATTCGTACCTCCCGAAAGAGCTGGGAAGAAGAAACAGAATTTTAATGTCTTAAGATTATTAGACATAAATAAACCTTGTGTTGCAGCTGCTGCCTTTGAGTGTTTAACATCAATGGCTCTCCACATTGCTGTAAATCTGTGCTTTCAAGTGTAGCAATGACGGCATCATGTTCTTGGCAAGAAATGCATTTACATGATAGAGAGCCATGTATGTTCTGAGGGGCTGACGTGGGGTTTCTCAGCATGTTCTGCTCTGTGACCCTTCCCTTGGCTCGCAGGTCAGGCTGTCATGTGAAAATGAGCTAAAATAGGAACCATATCTTAATCTCTATTATTTTCACTGGATTGGATCATCACCGAAATGTTTGAGTCCCAAAAAACCTGTAATAAGTTCATCAGATTCTTCCTGCAGGAACTTTTTTTTGCTACCACCACACCAAACTCCATACTCAATTTAACACTATGAAGTTTCTTTAAATATGTGTCAGTTATTTTTCGAAATCCACATGAACTAGAGGATGGATACCCGTTTGGACAGATATTTAGAAATGACGTTCGGGTTCGGGTCGGACTCGGTCATATCAGCGCGATAAAAGAGCTATTATGTAGGTGCGCGCCTGTGATAACGTGCGCGCCTGTGTTAACGTGCGCTTGTTGCCCCGTGTGCGCTGATGCCTCATCTGCTGACATTTCCGAATGCCTTCCTACAGTTGCTTAATAAAAGCTTTCCACACAAACAAACGTACATTGTCATTAGTATGAGAAAAAAACGAGATTTTAACTGTGTCGGGCTCGGACATAAATATCTTAATGCCTGTCGGGCTCAGTTACTGCTCTGTCGGACGCGGGCCGGGCTCGGACAGAAAAATGCGGCCCGATCCGCACTCTAACATGAACCACTCTTCACATCGGCATGAATTGAAGCCTGACAAGATAGATTTTCGTGCGATATGTGATCACGCGATTCTCGGATGATCTCGTGATATGGCGAGAATCAAGCTGCCGTGCAAGGTAAACATTTGCTGCTAACATAACACACATGAAGTAAAGATCAAACGTGGTGCGGAACAAGAAAGGAGAAGGCGCAGAGTAAAAAAGACCATGTCTTTGGTTTTGCTGCATTCATTTTGTAAACTGTCCATTGTGAGTCTAACAGTATTACAGCAATGCAAAGCTAAATGGATGGAGTACTGTTTTAATACACCACTTCAAAGATTACATTAAATGGCCCTGTGACTTGTTTGTTTAATGTGTAGTCTATTTAGCACACTAATGTGCAATCCATTCTGCTGCTGAAACCAAACTAAGACCCCCTAACAGATTGGGGTGGACCAGGACAAGCAGACAAATGTACACTTTTGTTCTAAAAAAAAAAGCACCTTCTGTCTCCGATATTCATCCAAATGACAATTTGCGAGTGTGACAACAACCAACCAAACCCTCCTCGCTTTACAAACGGCTCACACAAATGTGATGAATCCGCAGCCAAGCACAGACCAACTTCTACTCTGTGAGCACTTCTCACTGCGTGTGATATGTCTACTCTGGGGGGGGACAGATTTGTACACTTTGTCAGAGCACAGCGGGGGATTAAATTTGAGCCAGCTCCCCTGGATTCATGTATATAACAGTACACTCCCTCAACAAAAGGCCATCGCTGAAAACCAGTGGCTCTGCTCCACATCGTTAACTCCCAACTGGAGGGAAAATAAAGATGGTGCGATAAGCTTTTCTATCCTCTTTTCTCACTCAATCCTCTCATCTTTTCCAACGTGCCTCCCTCCATTCCCACCTTCATTCAATTCCTCTTGCAGTCTTCTCCTCTAGCAGTGCCCGTCACGTCACTGTTGCCATAGCGACCCAGGTATTAAGACCGGGCTTCTTTCCCAGTTTCTCCAGCTGTGCTAGAGGGAATCTTGGGATACGTAGTGCTGGAGCGTCTCATCATCCAGGCGTCCCATTAATCCCCAGCTCGTCACGGCGGGGCTGAGCGGTCAGATCAGTCAAAACAATAAACAATCCCCCGGCAACATGTTCGGCCCCGGTCATCGCTAATGGCCGCAGATAAATAGAAATCCTACGATAAAGCTGACAGGGATGGACACACGTGCTCTGTGGCAACAAGGCTCCTGGCTTTCTATCAAAACCAAGCAGATGGAAACAAGTTGTATTCAAATGTAAGTTTCATCTTATACTTAGGGCTGGGCAATAACTCAATCTTCTCAGAAAATCTGTTGTGAAACATTTTGAGGGAATATCATTTAGAGAATGGCAGATTTGTTTTAACATCACACTAGTTTAGTATGCATGTAAACATAGTCAGTATATATATTTTTTCCTCTATAATTTCACTTGAAACACTTCACCACATTATTATTGATGATTCTTCATCTAAAATCTCATTGCAAAAAATATTTTGTGAAAGCACCAATTGTCAACCCTACAATATCGACGTCGATGTAGTTGGTCAAACATATCATGATTTTTGATTTTCTCCATATCGCCCAGCTCTCTTCTCTAATCGAATTTCTTACTGACACATATTTGGTTTTCAGGTGTCCTCCATGCAACATCAGAAAGAAAAACTCCTCCTGTAATCTGCTATTTCCCCATCCTTAACGGATGTTGAGGATGATTTTTCTCATCTGTGATTGTACTTGCCTCTTCTTTTCTTCCTCCCCCTCCTTTACCCACTCCTATACAATACATCTCCCTCTTTCCTTCTCCCCTCTACATACATTACCGTCCAGATTATGCTAATGTGGATTCTTTCATGTCTTCGGTACTAAGGATTTTCTCTAGCCCGGGGTATGTAAAGAAGCCCACAATCATCACCGGCCAATTGCAGTAGAGTATTCTCTCCAATCAGTAGCCAATCCCTCTCCTCTCTCCTCAATCCTGTCCTAAATGTTGCACCATTGTCTCTCACAGCAGGCAGTCCGGTCCAAGAAAAAGCCACAGGCAGGAAGATGGGATAACGTACAAATTGGGATTACAGTTCCTGCAAAGCATCTAATATTCTAGCCAGGTATGGTACAGAAGAATCCATTTTCTTTCATGATATAAGCACCAGAAATATGATGAGTCAAGGATTACAGGAAGTCAGTGATCAAAGGGACAACTGATGGCTAACTCCAGCCTTGATAACACTGTAACAACCCAAGGTCATTGCTATTGTTGCACTGTTATTACAGAGATTGAGGAAAAGATTTTTTTTTTTTAAGTAAACAGGAAATATTAATCAAAAGGATTGTTTTCTTTATTCTCTATTTATGCTGGGAAAATCTTCTTGGACATTTCTTTTACAAAGTTGTTACCAGTAAAGTCGAAGAGAGTAACAATGATAGGGGTCCACAACATTTCCAGTAGGATGTATGACATAACATACATGTTATGTCATACATGTGTATGTATGTCATAACATACATGTTATATCATACATGTGTATAGTATATATATATATATATATATATATATATATATATATATATATATATGTGTATATATATATATATGTATATATATATATATATATATATATATATATATGTATATATATATATATATACACACATATATATATATACATATATATATATATACATATATATATATGTGTATATATATATATGTATATACATATATATATATATATATATATATATATATATATATATATATATATATATATATATATATATGTATATATATATATGATCTTCCAGTCAAGCTAAATCGCACGCATGCCACACACATATAAAGAACAATTAGTTCATCCCTGACTTGATCCTTCTGGTCCACAGGCAAAGTAGCTCATGCAAGCCAAGGGAGGTAGAAAGAGATAAGAGAGAGAGAGAGAGAGACAGAGACAGAGACAGAGAGAGAGAGAGAGAGAGAGAGAGAGAGAGAGAGAGAGAGAGAGAGAGAGAGAGAGAGAGAGAGACACACTCATGGCTAAATGAGGGAGACACTTTGGCCCATATGTGCATATAAGCAGCATTATGGCTTGATTTCAATGCTTGTCTGCATCCTTCTTTTCTCTGTGCCATCATTCACATGTATTCCTTCGTTGTGAGATCCTTCTTAACCTGACAGCGCGTGATCCAGATTGATGTGCTCGCGAGATAAGATGGAGTTCTCTGAGCATGTGATTAACCCATGATCAACTGGCCTCCCGTGTCAGCCACGTTGTGTCTGGATATCTGTCAGTCCACGTCTCCTGCTCCAGATGTCTAATCATTCCAGCTCCTGCATCGGAATCAAGTTGTGTGTCTGCGCTATGCCGAGGTCGCGAAACCAGAGTGTCCACTTTTCCGCCTCTGACCTCCATACACAACAAACCTCAAAGTGTCCACCATTCAGGCTCAACACTCAAACTACTGACCAGCAGGGGGGAAAAAAAGGCCAGTCCATCCAAAGCCCTCTCTGTGCTACATTTTTACACACCTCTCACAACCAAATGGCCACCAAACCCACAAAACAGCTACAAAAGCATCAATGCTCTCGCTGTTATGCACAGCAGAGTGCGTTTGGGGGAAGACTAGTCTATATCGACAGAGTTCCACTTCCGGGACTGTTCAGGTGCCGCCGGAAATTCCGCCAGGTGTCCCTCTTTTTCAGCCGGATGTCCGTCCCCTTCCTCTTTCTTTGTGTTGGGGTTCTAACCTCCAGTGGATTTGTGAGGACTATGGTTAACTGCTCCTCAGATCTCTGCAGGGTAAATCCAGACAGCTAGCTAGACTATCTGTCCAATCGGAGTTTTCTGTTGCACGACTAAAACAACTTTTGAACGTACATGTTCCACCAAAACAAGTTCCTTCCCGAGGCTATTTAGCAGCGGCACCGTCATTGTGTCCGGCACTCAGCGTCGCCCAAGAAGATTGTGAGGTCTGTGACGTTTTTTTCTCCCATCCCGGAATGCTGTGTGAACTAGCCAGATCCTCCTCCGCAGCGCTGTGGAGGAAGGTCTGGCAATGTGAAACTAGGGGAAAACAAATTAAGAACACAAACACAAAATAAGGATGGGTTGGGTGACCGCGGTTTCCTGAGATGAGTCATCCCCTTCTCAGGGCAGTGATTAGCCCAGAGAGAGACGGGCGATGTTCTTTGGAGCAGAGGTCTCCTCTCGCTCCCATCCGGTCCCTAGCACCTGCCAAACAGCATCACATCCCACAAGCCCTCTCTCTATCAGCTGCTCTCTCTTTCCTGCCCCCTCTGAGGCGGAAACAGCTGAGGATAAACCTGAACCTCTCCAAGTCCCCAACGGCATGTCGGTATTTTGTTGAATTACATCAGTGTGACCAAACCATCCACATTTCTGATGCCTGGCCGCTGCTTATGAAGGAAGATGGTATTAGACAGTGTAGCATGTATTTCAGTTTGGTACCTGAGGACATGAT
Source organism: Sander vitreus (assembly GCF_031162955.1). Lineage (NCBI taxonomy): Eukaryota > Metazoa > Chordata > Actinopteri > Perciformes > Percidae > Sander > Sander vitreus. Next base: position 26,333,876 of record NC_135867.1, read on the forward strand.
GCACATATTCCTCCACAAACAAATCGGTCAGTATAAAGAAGAAAACTCACCTTTTGTAGGCTGGTTGGGTTCAACTGAGTTTTGTCAATGATTTTTATTGCCACCTGGAAGAGACGTGAAGGAGGTTTTGATGAGGAAAAGTAAACACACCACCGTTAGAATTTGCCTTTGCTTATAACAGCCTCCATTCATGCTCAGAAGCCTTTCCTACAGCTGCCATTAACACCACTACCTGCCCAGTACAGTACAGTATTCAGTCAGTGTAACATCTGTTTGTGTACCACTTCATGGCTTTATGACTAATAAATCATTTACCAAAGCCATTTATAAGAACACATTTTGGGTTGCCAGGTTGTAAAAGATCTTTTCTCAGTGTTCATCCTTTCTAGCCAGTAATACTAGTTATATGTTTTGGTTATCTATTAAGGAGAAGGTAAGTGGTCATACGGTCCAATCAGTCAATGTTATTTTTTTTTACAACCTAGCATCCTTAAAGTTAAGGTTTATGATTAAGGCTTTAATAAATAACTTATTAAACATTCAAAAGTAATTAGTTACAACGTATAAAGTGTATCTTATCTTATATCTATAAAGGACATCTGATGACACCAGCAACCATCAACTGACCGCTGCCTTTCCTTACTCATCATCTACCCATTTATTATTGCTGCACGATATGAGGAAAATATGCATAATGCGATAATGTTATTGAATATCGCGATACCGATATCACTCGCGATACATAAACAAATATTAAAGTGCACTCAGTTTAAACGTTTTGTTAAATTTAAAACAAATAAAAGGAAATCATTTCCAACATTCTTTTATTGAACAAATTAAACAGTTATACTGCACGTGAAAGGCACCACTAAAAAAAAAAGACCAGTTACATTTTAATGTGCAGTTATCTGACATTTTCTTTCAACGAACACAAAAAAAATCAGCTTTGTGTCTATCATGGTATGTCGCAGCCTTTCGCGATGTGTATATTAAGGCAGTGCCAGGACGTTTAAAAAAAAAAAGATATATTGTGCAGTCCTACCATCTCCTCCTTCCCTCCCCCCACCACGACCCTCTGCTGCCCCGTGTCTCACCTCCTTGCCCGTCAGGATGTGGCGGGCCAGCTTGACCTTGGCAAAGTTTCCCTTGCCGATGGTCTTGAGCAGCCGGTAGTTGCCAATGTGCGGCTGCTCGTCGGAGCAGGAGGCGATGGAGTTCCTGCAGCGGGCGCCCAGCGAGCGGCTGGACTGGCTGGTGGCCTTGTCTGAGCGGCTGGCCCCCAGCGACGCATGCTGGAAAGAAAGGAAAGGAAAGGAGGGGGGGGAGGGAGCAGGGGGGTGTCAAAGAGAGGGGTGGTCACTTACTGTGCCAACACCAATAACACATAGAGCAGGCTGCCAAAGCACCCCCAGGACTGCCTTTACCCATGGAGCACTAATGATAACTGATCTGGGTTACACTCTTTTGTCTCTGCAAGCTGGTTAGGAACTCGGCTCTAGAGCTGCAAAGGTTAATCGATTAATCGATTAGTTGTCAACTATCAAATGAATCGCCAACTATTTTGAGGATCGATTTGAGTCATTTTTTTGTATAACAAATTGGAAAAAGTATGTGATTCCAGCTTGTTGAATGTGAATATGTTCTAGATTCTTCTCTCCTCTGTGACAGTAAACTGAATATCTTTGAGTTAGTGGACAAAACAAGACATGTGAGGACGTCATCTTGGGCTTTGGGAAACACTGATCCACATTTTTCATAAACATTTT